>NC_050521.1:2350018-2374595 GCF_002922805.2 Oryzias melastigma | reverse complement strand
GACACGAGATAACCCTGACACGTAATTGTGAGATAAAAGGATGCAGCTATTAAAATGATGTAGGAATTGTCTGAGACAAAGACCTGAAGATAACACACTCTGATAAGCAAAAGCAATCCAGGAATCTCTTTCCCTGGTTCCTGTTTTTCATTCACACCTCTTTCCAGTTTCTGTTGTACTTCAAAATACTTTTCCATTCCTCACTGTTACATCTACCAGACCTGTTATTTCAGTCAAACTTTCTCTCATTTTTGCAACAAATATATTTTCACTAAAAGAATATTTAAGTATTTTCAGACAGAAACTGCCTTAACTTTAGGTAGATCTGGCCAAAAACAAAAGAAAAAACAAAGCTCCAGATTCATTTTAAGGTTTATTTTTCCAGAATGGCCAAAGAGACATTGGATTGACTTTTTAGAAAAAACCTAACACTCTGCTATTGTTTTAGCTAATAGTTAAAGTGACTTTTTTAAATAAAAAAAAAAAAACGTTCCCAGTTTTAATCATGATTATGAAGTTTTTAACCAAAATCCCACACGCGAAATGCACGCCTTTATAGCCATTTTTTATTCTGAAGCTTCTGTTTCCAAATCTCCTCTGAGGGGGCGTGGCTTTTGGAGCTGAGCGGAGTAGCCCCTGAGTAGCCGTACAGTTTTACGCCAGATGCCAGGTCATATGAGGAAAACGAAGACGTTCATGGATCTATTTGTCTGCAAATGAAGCAAAGTAGGGAGCTAATGTATGTAATAACTACAATGTTTTTGAAACATCTTTTTGTCTGCTCACTATTTTCCACAATTTGAATAAAGAAATACTCAGAGCTGCAGTTCTAATCTTTATTTTCTTTATAAATGTTCTCTATAATGAGAAAAATGCCACAAGAACAAGTTAAAAATAGAACTTACATTGGAATATAATGCATAACGATGTAAAACTGGCTTTTTTCAACTTCAGCATCAACTGGAATTAGATTATTTGCATAAACAGTTGAAGAGTTATGGTAGTCGAAAGAATGTCAACACTGGAGCTAAAGCTCTGGTGTTAAAGGGTTAACTGAGGGAGGATCCTGCGGGCATGAACACTCTGGAATCTGAACAGGAAACTCTCATGATTTTAATTTAGCTCAGAAATCCAGAAGCTGGGTCATCTGCTGTGCCTCCTCAAAAGCTGCAGTGAAAATATCCTCTTCCTTTCCTTTTCCTTGTCTGCTGAAGTAACTTGTATTTTCTTAAAAAATAAATTAAAAACATTTCGGAGATGTCAAATAAATGAGAGTGGTAGAATCAAACTGGTCAGTGTTATTTCTCTTCAAAGCAAAATAAAAAAAAAACACTTGTTTTCAGAGTTTTCCCTGTGATTGACATCTCGTTAATTTGTTGGTGGTTCAGACTGTCACCAAAGTCCTGATTAAAATACATCCTGAGGCCTTTCAGTGGAAAGTTGCACCGTTTTCATAAATCTGTGAGTTTGCTGAAAGTTCCTGCCACAGTTCATAAACCTGAGAGTGGTGCACGGCTATGAATAGAAAGAACTGGATTCAGAATTTTTTATTTTCTTAACTCATTCATATTTTTTTTTATTTAGAAAACAGTCTACTTCAGTAGGTTTTGCAAACTTTGCTTTTCGTGCCCCGTGCCTCTTTAAGAGCAGCTGTTTGGTAGACTTCTGCTTTTTGCCTTTCTCATCCAACCGTGCTATTGCATGGTGACCGCCATAACAATCGGTGCATCCCCAGGGAAATCAAAGCAGGTTATGCAGAGGATGCAGAAGAATGAAGCCACGAGGGAGAAGAGACAGCTCAAAAGAACACACAGAGAAAGGAACGACCCAAACGTGCCTCACCTCTACGAGTCTGGACTCTATGACAATGGAAACTGTATTCATGAAGAAGTGGAAACGAATTTTGGGTGTGAAATCCAGTTTAGGGAAGACAAAGAAAACAGGATGTAGAGTCTAATTATTCATAAATAGCTTTTTGCATGTCATCATCTACATGGATTACAGATAAAAATGAATTTTCTTTTTCACAGACTTTGTGTTACAAGTCTTAATGTGCAGCGAATGTAAATTTTTATAACATATTTATACACACTTATTTTAAATAAATAAGAAATCTTATAAAAATATTATAAAATCTCAAAACAAGTGAAAGATTATTTATAATAAAGAAAATGCCTCTTTTTTCAAACTATTGCTGCTCTCTGCCACTATCTTCAGCTGCATTGCTGTGCCACTGATGTCCTAATAAATACTGCATCTCCATGTAACCATGTGACTCAAGCTATTAAACCCAATGTGCTGGTTGTGCTTTTTTTTCACAACAGCACGACTGGAGGCTACATGCAAGTTAACACATCCATTTTTGGTATTTTACGTTGCTGCTGAAAGTCAGCTCATGTCATCTTCACACGCTGAGAGGAGACAATTCGCACTCGGGGCTACAGAAATGAGAGCACTGTTCTGATATTACGGAAGCATCAAATTAGATTACACATCTGTGCACACGTGAATTAAATCGCGTTAATGAATACATGAATAAGACCCAAAGCAATGGATGTGTGAATTTTGGATGGTATGCTTGACCCTCATCCTGAAAGGTAAAGAAAAAAAACTATAATAAAAGAGAGAAAACTATAGTAAACAATACATTTGGCACAACACATACTTTCATTATAAACATATATATATATGTATATATACTCATACATGCACATACATGCAGGATCACAGTGCTGAAATGAACCACACTAACAGAGTTAGAGAAAATTCCCCGTGGAGAGCTTGTGGTGAAAGAGAAAAATGATGCTACAACAACAGTGAAGTGTAATTGCACAATTTAAGGGATGTTTTCAGAAGGAATGCAACAAGACAGGACATAGAAAATGCTTTAAAATTTTTGTTTCCTTTAGGCCAAAACATACTTTAATGTTCAATGAAGGGAAAAGAACATAACAAAAATCCTTTATGAAATTGTTAATGCATAAATGCATGAATAAAAAAAAAATTTACAAGTAAAATTCGTCTGCTGAGACCAAACATAAAACACTAGGTTTCACAATAGAAGAACAACACATTAATTGAGTCCTAAAAATAGAATTGTGTCTATTCCCCGCATTGTTTTAGGGTGTAATGTTAGAAAAATTAATTTAATAAAGATGTAAGATGCCAATTTTAATGAAAAGTATTTTGGTTCAATATTTCAAACACCTCAAAACCGATTAGAAAACAAGGGTTTAGGGTCATAATCCACCTCGGGTTTGGATTATAATCCAAAATCCCTTTCATGAATCACCGCCTTATCGTGGTGGGGGGGTGGAGAGCTTGTCTAATCCTGTGGGCTATGCTGTGAGGGCATTTGCCCCCAGTGGGGTTTCTGATGGCAGAACAAGGTTAAGTGTTAAGACAGATTTATAGCAGTTCAAACAGACATCATAAAAACACTAAAAACAAGATTTGTTATGTGGTATGGAGCCGTGTTGGGAGTAAAGCCTGGTTCACCCTGGATGCAGAAGCGATGCGGAACGGAGACCGCTTCCATTCGGCGTCCTTGTTAACCTATGGTGCGGTTTACATCAGGTGAGGAGTGCCACAGTCTTCTGTGGAAGACTGGCGCCGTGCAGCGGATCATTTCGGCGTCTGATCTATTTTGTGTGCAAACTGCGAGCGATCCACATCAATTATGGCCGGAATTTACATCAAGTGAAAAAAATCTGGTTTATTTATAAAATATAACCACATTTTCACAGTAAAACACAGATATTGACAAATGTGGTCATGTTTTTGTATCTAAACAGAATCTAGAGATTAAAAACAACATACAATTAAAACAACATAAATTAAGTAATGGCGTAATCTGCACCCTTTAGTACACACACCTCTAACACTTCAAAAAATACACTAACACACACCAACACACAAGGAAGGTGGGACCTTCGACCTTAAGTCCCCTACCCCATCCCTGGAGGGGTAGTGGCCTGGTGGCCTTGTCGCTTGGGTGCCGGTCTCCTGGGCCCGGCGGCCTCCTCTACAGCTTTGGGCACGAGACGTTTTCAGTGACCTGATCAGCGGGAAAAATACTAATCCAATACTAGCATTCTGTCCTGCATTAACCCCTCTGGAGTCAATGCGGGAGAGCCTTCAAATTCTGTCACAGAAACACAGTGGAAGCGGCTGACATCCAGAACCCCTCCCCCCCACAATAAATAAACCTGATCAACATTGAAAATGTTACATTCACAGACACCCACATGCAACCCCGGTGTCTAGCTCAGGATCACATGTTTGACAGGCGGCGAGCAGCGAATTCGCCGCATGGCGAAAGTGTGGTGGGTCACTGGTTTGTGGCTCAGAGGTTGGGGAGCTCTGATTTAATGGGAAAAGCTAGCAGGACAAAAACAACAACACCCCAAATGTCAATTTTTGACACGGAGGTCTTAATCATGCTTCAATATGGGAATGAGAATGTGTTGATTTTGAAAGATGGACCGAAAGTACTGAAATTGGCACAGAATAAGAACCGAAACAGAAGAACAGTATTGGCACCGGAGCCAAATAAAACCCTATCAGTGCCCAATCCTAAAGACGAAACAACATCACTAAAATTTTGATGGAATGAGAAATAACATCTTAAGTGAAGGAAAATGGATGGATTATCATAAAAAATATTTGATTTCAGTCAAAAATAAATGTAATTATATATTCAGTCTTAAATACAGCCTTATCTTGATCTGAGAGGGTTTACTAGCAGTGATTAGAAGAATTTCAAATAGAAATATTATCTTCCAGACCACCAACAATGCAAATTTCTTTTCTTTAGAGGACATGTCTAAGCCTGAATATCTCCCAACCACTGCATACTATTGTAGTACTTCCTTCTGGTATATACAAAGGACATTTAGGGCCTTCCAATTATGTCAAATGTGAAGGGGTGGCCGATGGAAATTGTAGTTTTTAGTTTAAAAAATTGACTGTACTATTTATTCTTAATTCATTGAATTTTTATTGTTTTTTTTTAATTTAAAAAACAAATTATTCTCTGTTTTTTCCTTTGATTAAAGAACAAATGTTTCTGTCCTGAAAAGAAAACTGTCCAGTTGCAACTATTGGTGTCATTCAACAAAGTAGAGGTCAAAGGTTTACCACTGTGGACTGCAATTTACCATTTAATAATAAGGATCTTCTGCAGTTCAGCCTCTGTAAGTCAAAGGCTCTGATGCTGTTCCCCGTAACATGAATGTATTCATTACTATGACCCCAGCGGTAACAGCACTCACCACCCATGTTATTTACACTTGCTAAATAATCTTATTGTTTTGTTAAAAGAAAGCAACATATCCAACCTGTACAAGTTTAAAAGTCACAGACCTTTATACATTTTTTTTCTTGAATCAATCCTTACTGACAGTATATAATCCCTACATGCAGTATAGTACTTGAAAAAAGGTTTGTGGAGGCAATGCTGCCAGAGGTCAGCCTTGGTGTTCCTATTATAATTATTCAGCTCTGAAAGTTTTCTTGCTGAAAATGAGGCTTTGAACTCGTCACAGCAAGCTCTGTGTTTAATCTTTTTCACGGCAACGCTGTCCTTCAGTAACATGTCGCTGCAGACACCATAGCAACCACAGCAGATGCTGTTCACACCTATCTGTCAGGGAGTGTCGGGGTGGTCAAGGAGAGGACAGAGTCTGTACAAAAAGATGGAACAATTCCTGGAAACGGAATACAAACATCTTTCAGCTTGACTTTGGAAACACGTGACACAAGAGGAGAAGAGATCTGAACAGCGGTTGCTGAGTATTCTGCTGCAACAGTGGAAATTCCTGTTTGCCTTTGCTTTGCTGTGTAAAATGTTCTTGTTTCATCTTATCTTACATGACTGTGAATGCAAAAGAGCTGAAGAGGTTAATGAATTTTTTAAGAAGTCTATGTTTGTGCATGATCTGGAACTGAATTTACTAAGAAAAAAAATCTACAGGAATTACAAACATGGCCGACTTCTTCACTGTTTGTTATGAGTCTGTGACCCAGGAGCTAACCCCTTCCATAAGTAATGGATTTAGACAGAAAATGACCAAATCTCCATTTGTTCTAATCTCCATTTGATAGCAGCGAACCTAAAAATATGTTTTATGAAAAAAAAAAACATGTGTACATATGGATGTATGGATCTTTTCCAGCATGAATTACTGCAGAAAACAGACACTTTGGTGATGCTGATGAGTTCTACATCTAATGCTCAGATGCTTTTGATATTTGCATTTTATTTATAGTCGAAGGACCACCGAGTTTCATCATGTAAATCAGGAGTTCAGTTGGATGAGTTTATTTCTACATTTCATATTTATGAATTCAATGTGCTGCATTTCAACTTTAATATATTATTAATGATCAAATAATGAGTTAAAGCTGTTTAATCAATAATTCAAGAAGTATCTCAAGATGTAAGGAAGAGGAGCTCAACTTTAAGCCAGAGAAAAAGCAACAAGAAGTACTGCATTTGTTCAAAAGAATTCTGTTTTAAAGGGATATTCCAAGGTTTCTTATATTTTTTTTTGTTGGATTGAGTTGAATTAGCGAGGGTTATGAGGTTATGCCTCGGTCAGATGCACCTAAGGCATTCGTACAGGTCAGCCTCCATACGAGGGTTGCAGGTTTTTGAGTTATCTGGGTCCATGGAGGGTTGTAAAGAGGAACGGCTGCATCTAAAATGGAGCGCACTTGTGTCTCTTGAGGCTTAACTCTAGGGCCGTCATGAAACTGGAATGTACCATTGTTGTGTATGTGGTAAGTGTATTGGGAAACATTGTTTTTATTGGACATACTTATAACGAAGGGGTGATGCTGTTGTCAGGAGTCAGAGCTCCGTCTCCCCCTCTTGTCACCAGCAAGAACCGTCTAAACACTACATCTCCCAGCAGCCCTAGCACACATTCCCCAGATGCCGCTCAGCACAGCACTGCACAGAGCCACACTCAATGTGAATTGTTGTTTCTATCTGGACCTGATCTTTTGTTTCTGACTCTGATTGCCCTGACCCTCGCCTGGACTCTGACAGCTCTAGTTTATTCTTGGATGCTTGTGATTGGCCTATACTTGTCTGAACATGATTTAGCTTTGTGGACTTTTAGCTGTGCTCAGTTCCCATCTAAACTAATAAGCCCGCCGCACGTGGAACCAGCTGTCTGTCCGTTTGTGACAGCTGTCATACACAGCCCTTACGCCACACTCTAGTCGTCAGTAAGGTGCACGGATTGGCTCATTTCTAACCGTAAATTCTGCACGCACATGGTGTGTGCGTGATACTTAAGAACCTATAAGATGTCCACACCAATGAGATGTATTTCCAGAGATGGCATACAGGCTTTTTCCAGTTGTTCAAGATACATAAAGAGCTACGCCATTTTGAAGTGGCATTAAAACAATGAGACATGGCTTAGCAGACACTGTAAAATGACCTTAAAATGCTTAATTTTGGTCCGGGACTTTTTATCTAGCTGGAGTCAGTTGTGAGGCAACGCCGCGGGGTTGGGGTTGAGGTTCCTATTCTACAAGTGGATCCCACCTAGCCTCTAACAGGATTTAGGCAGCGGTGCGACAGAAGCCAGGCAGTCTCCTTATGCGACATTTGCCATTTCCTAGTTCTCGGGGATTCAGCATTGGGTTCTCCCTTCTTCCCCTCACCGCTGCTGAGGAAATCCTGGTCTTCTGGACTTATCTGAGGTCTAACACACAAACAAATATCACGGCCATCCTCCATAAAATGAAAAAGATCGGCGGTTCTGACAGAAAACATGGAAAGTGAAGTCTAAAGCTGCCATTGACTTTGAATAGGCAACAAGATGACCCTAAATGTTCATTATTGAGAGTAAACTTACTCAGATCTTCCTTAAATGTTTTCTAGAAGTTCTTCTTTGTCAGCTGACGGTAATAATTTAGTTGTGAAAAGTGACATTCTTGTTTTTCCAGCTCTGTTTGTACAGCTGTAGCACAGCAGTGAAATGGCATCTGTACCATTCAAATGTGGCGGGTGCAACAAGCTAGCATGCCATCTCGAAGGATATAGACTGTAACTCATTGGTCCACAAAAACTACACTCTGTCCAATTCCCTAATGTCTAACAATCAAATGCACGTGAAGGTCACACACTTATAGCATGGACAACACCAGGGGGCTCCTTGCACTGTGCACAGGATTTGGGAGGGTTTAAAAAATTTTAAAGTCTGTCCACCATACCTGTATCTCACCTACTTTACCCCTACTTACCCTCAAATGTTGTATAAATGTACACTCTGATCTGTCTTCTGCAGCAATAAAAATGTAGAAGCAAATATGATGCTTGCCTGTCCTTTATAGAAGTCAACACTGATAAAAAGCTAAGTGTTCTCAAACTGGGAGGTTTCATTCTGTATACTATCCATGTGTCACTCAGTTTTGTCAAACAACTTTGTTAAAAAAAGAAAGTGATAAATCACATATACTAAAACAGCCCTTTGGGGGAAAAGGTCCAAAGCGCTTTACAATTACAGCTCTATTCACCCATGCACACACAAACATTCACACACTTTTGCCGGCTCCGCTGCCGAACACTGGCGCCAACCAAAACCACCAGGAGCATTGTGGGGGTCAGTGTCTTGCCCAAGGACATTTCGACACATTGGATAAACAAATTAGGAAGAATAAATGTCACCCACTGAAACAGGAGTAGGGACCATCACAGTGATAGTAGGTTTGGTTTTGTAGGCTTTCCGTGTGTGTCAGTCAGTTTTGTCAAAAAACTTTGTCTAATAAGAAAAAACAAATTTGGAAGAATAAATATCAGCCATGTAAACAGGAGTAGTGACCGCCAGTGATCAGCCCACTATTTGTTGTTGTCATTTCTTGTACCCAAATTCAGAGAAAACAAAGATTTATGGTAACGCTTTATATTAAGGTGTGCTTGTTAAGTATTAATAAGATATTAATAAGCATTAGTCACAGTGATTTGGCAGAGATTTTACACCAAATGCCCTTGCTGTTTGAACTCGGGCTCAAACTTGCAAAGTGCTGATTACAAATCCTGTGCATCGCCTCTGTAGCACAGGCCAGGAATGATTATAATCAAACATTAAAAACAACATTGTGCCTTCACTGGAACTGCACTCAACTAAAACAGTCACAAAGCTATAATCCACGCATGGCAGTGAGTCAACGTGTTTTGATTACACACGGATATATGGATTAATTCTGCTTGTGTTAACTGATGTTGAAGCGATTTTGAGAAGTACACAACGCCCTTTCAAAATGACTTTTTTTTTTTAGGAGTTTGACTGTTATTGTGAATATACTTACACGTAGATTTGACGCAATTAACAAAACTCCAGCTTAGTCTGAAGAAACACAGCCTCGCGCTGCTGAAAGGCGGATGTAATCAACGTGAATTAGATAATTCTGCTGCGGAAAAAACTTACTTAGAACGTAAAATATTGAGGAACTTTGAGGATAGAAAACTGTGGAGAACATTTTCAGGTTTTGCTGTTAAATGATCCAAAACAGCAGTGATTTTTATCCTTTTTATGTTGTTTATGTTACAGCGAACCAGAATATTGACAATTAAAGTTTAAAATTACAAACATTTCTTTCTATCTGAATCCTTGTGTTCATAAAAATGAATTATTCAACACCGGAGCTCCAGTGTTTTTGTTCTTTAATTTACTGTAATATTTTAATTGTTAACATGTTCAACGTAATTCCAGCAGATTCTGAAGGAGAAAAGCGACTCATTAATTAAAAAATTACAGTATGTTAAAGATTTTGTGTTTAAGCATCACCGGTGATGCATGTGACCTCACCCCAATGTCTTGTCTTTGTTCAACACAAATGAAAGTGCAAATGATTAAACTTTCAAATACAAAGATGTTGATACCAAAATTGTACCATAGCGCCATGTAGTATGCCTGGAATAGGCAGGGTGACAACCAATTCCCGTCTCCCCTAAATTTACTCAAGCGGCTAACGTGTAGCATGTTGCACCGTTTTTTTTACTTTTATTATGTGTTACTAACAAAGAGTAAGTTACTCTTATTCTTAGCCGAAACATGGGAGATGAAACATGAAACACCAGGATTGACAATGCAAATATATATATATATATATATATATATATATATATATATATATATGTGTGTGTGTGTGTGTGTAGTTTTGTAAAGAACTTTCTCTTTTTCATTACTGCACAATGTCCCAAGCAAAAGCTATCTGATGCATCTTTGGGAAGGTAAAAAAAATATTTGGTGTAATCACGTAAAAAGTGTCTACTGACTCCTAAAAGCAAAAACATGATTACTGGGAAAGGAAATAAACATCATAAATCCGAGCAAGGCAAAAAAAGACAAACATTGTAAAAACTGAGCAGCGTAAAAATTCTCTTTGACCTCAACAGGTAAGGACAAAGGGCTTCTGAGGAAGAGGACGGTGTTCAGTGGGAGACAGAGAAGGAGGGAGGGAGGGATGGCTGAAGGAAAGAAGTTTTCTTGATGACCTCAACACTTCAAAAGTCTTTGCAAGCAGACAAGTGGAGAGGGAGATGAAAGAGGGAGGGATAAAAAGAATAATAAAATGGAGCTAAAAGTGGACCTAAAAACGCTGCCGAGAAAGAGGAGGAGATACGAAGAAGCTTAGAAGCTCTGAGGAAAAAGAAAGTGAGGAGACTCGCTGACAGAGAAAGGAAGCAAGTGAAGGAAAGGTCAAAGGAAATGAAGCTCAGATAAATGGGATTCCCCTCTAAACAGTCTCAAAGACAAACGCAGAAAACTACAGGGAAAATAAAGGACTGCAAGGAGGAGAACAATTGGGAATATTTAAAAATATTTTAGTTCAGCTTCTTAAATTTATTCTGAATTTAACTCTAAAGCTGTAACAGTATCATATAACAAAATACCTAGAGGTGTCAGCTTTTCATGCACAAGTTATTGCATGCAGTCTTTTCATTCTTCTTGATGCATTCATGCTTCTGGAAAGAATTTTCTAAGAAGCATATCAAGGGTAAAAACCTGCAAAACTATTTTTTTTGAGAATTTGGCAGGTTCACATGAACAAAAGGAGGGCTTTTAGGTGCACCACCAGGGACAGATTTATGTGCCTGGACGGCCATTCGTATAACTGCAGTCAAGAAAACACACGCAAAAGGGGGGAAAAAAATGAGTTTGCAGAATGAAAAGAAAAACAGTTTCTCCAGAGCTTTTGCTACAGACCTTTTCATCTTTGCCACTGAAGTCTCTATAGCCTCTGTGCAACCTCTCTGTACAGAGAGATGTTAAAGTGTGTCCACAGGAGCTCACAGAGCTTTGGATTCTATCAAAATACCAGTTAAGAGATGAACAGAAATTACATTCAATTTTTTACGGAGATGCTTCATTTAGGTTAGCTTGGATCAAAGCAACTTTAAGAAATGGACAGATTTAAAAAAAAAAAAAACATGCTCTGATCAAACTCAAAGATTGAGACTTGGTTACCAACACCAGATGGCAGCAATGTATCAAACTGTGTGTGGAAATCTGAAACAGACTGCTCAAGCATGTTTACACTAATAAGAAATTCAGTTTTGCATCATCCAGGGTCACTCCCGCAGTTTCGTTACATAATTCACTGAAGGTGCATCTTGCAGGTGGTGCACTCCACACAGACAGACTAGCACTAAGATAAAAAAGGGCATGCCTCTACCTTTAATACCCTTCTTTGATCACGTATTAACGTTTCTAATCATCAGAGGGAACACTTCCTGACTGGCCAGAAAGTGCAGAAAAGGGCCGCCGTCTGGCACCAGCACTGACACTCTGCTGATCTGGAACAGATTGAATTAGAAACTCCATCAGTTGGAGGCTCTGCCACTTCCTGAGCGTTACGCTGTGATGCTGGATTGGATCCCCCTCAAAGGAAATCATCTCCTGAAGTCTGTATTAACACCATCTTGCCCCCCCTGCCAGGTAAGGCCAACATGCGCCACGTGTGCCGTGTCTGGGTTACAGTAAAACTGGCACAGACGGCAGCAGGCACCTTTAAGCGAGGACCAGGCCACCATATTCTCCTGAGCTAGGCGTATGAATAATTGAGCCTAAGGACAGGCAGCCCAGCCGATGACAGATACTAAGTGCAGGTGCCAAATTGAGGTAAAGAGCCCTCTATCTTTCTACTGACTCCCCCAGTGCTGAGAAATTAGAGTGAAACCCCTCCCTTGAAGAACACTACGAAGCAGATAAACAACATTTCAACCCAGCTCCCCTACATGAAAACATCTCCCTGCAATTGATATCTCGTCACTTATTAGACACTTATTAAAGGATTTAATTAAAATTCTATTTCAGTAAAAATGTATTCCTTTCGGCTGATCGTAAATTCCTGTTTTCCTGCTCAGTGGAGAGCAGTCTGAAAGGGAAACAAGCTAAAACCATGGCGACGGTCGAAAAGACGTGCAGTCAATTTTAATTCTCCGTCTACAAGCAAGTTCTTGCATTTTGTAAACAAGTCATGATTTTCCTCCACATCTCAAGCTGCTGATTTCTAACCATGTTTGATGATGTGTGGTGGGAGGCATGCAGCCAAGCATGGTGAAATGCACTTTGCATGCATACACCTCCAGTTTGTCAGGCAGATCTAAGCATGTAAATGTGCAGACACTTGCACAGAGGGTATGTTCATTGTGTAAAAACAAAGATGCTAACTACCCCACTAAGTCTGCAGAGAGCGTTTGGCAGACGGCTTCTCCCCAGAGGAGTGTGTGGCATTGCAGGAGCGACTTCTAACTGCTTCATGTTGTAAATAAGCTCATGATTACCACAATTCAACAACAATGATATGCAAAGTGCAATACTTGCAGCGTGGGCGTGTAAATCTGTGCGCATGTATATGAGAGCATCTCAGATTATTTGCTGGCATTTACAGCTGTGCGGGGATATCATGGGAATACACTGGTTTCTGTTGCTCTGGCATGGCGAGCAGCTGAAGCAGTCACTTCAGATTATACTTATCACCCACTTGTAAAAGCCGGGGATGGAAAGTGGGAAGTGAAGAAACGGGGGAATAAATGCAAGAGAAAGCATGTGTTAAAAGGTTGGATGTTAAATTTTACAGTTGAAAAAAGGGGGATTTCTCCCAACACATTGTTCCATCTTAGCAAAGATTGAACAAATAATTAATAAATCAGAGATGCAGCCGGTCAACCTGCTGTTTCAAAGGACATATTTATGTGAAAAACAAGGTCTGGAGTGCAAAAGATCGCCTTTATGTCTAAATTTATGCTTAAGTCCAGCAAATACATGTACATATATTTTGTGGTGAACATATGTAGTCTTTTATGAATTAATGCTGAAGTCTCCGTCTTTCCTGAGGGAAAATGAAGAGTTCTCATGCAGAAGAAAAACTAATGCGAATGGGTTTTTGATGAAAACTGAAACAACAGAAAGAGAGCCAGTTTTAGTGAAGTCAAAGTCACACAGTTTAGTGCATAAAATGTGTTATCTATAGACCAGGGGTCTGCAACCTTTAACAGTGAAAGAGCCACTTGGGCTTGCTTTCTACTGATCAAAATTTAGTAGGAGCTGCAAAATTTTATTTTAGTACTGCTGTACATTCATTACAATGTATTTTTTAATAACACTTTTAAATTATGCTTCTTTGTAGCATGAATAAAAACAGAAACATAAAAAGAAACTAGCATTTTCTGAAGACTTCAAATTATTTTTTACGTTTGACAGAAGCTCGGATGATTTCCTTTCAAAATAAAAGACGCCTTGTGCCAGACCTGATAATAACAGTGCAGCTCCGGACAGCATAAGATAGTATGTGCTTTAAGGATCAGACTTTCTACCAAAGTTTTTCTTAGTATTTGAGATTGGTGTATTTTGGAGGAATCCAAGATCAACCGAGACCTCTTCAAGTCATCAGGATGTAAAAACCTTCACATAGTTTATCTTTGAGGTGCATCTCTGACATAAATTTATAAACTTAATTAATACAAAGTAAATACATGCTAATTTGGTAACCCTTACTTGAAAAAATACTGTTATTTTATTTTTCTTTATCCAGAGAGCCACTATGGAGAGGAAAAAGAGCCACAGGTGGCTCTGGAGCTGCAGGTCGCAGACTCCTGCTATAGACTACGTGAGTGATGCCCTTGGGTAGGTGTCCTTTGGTGATTTAACACCAGAGATGTCGCCAGCAACACCTAAATAACAGACTCTTTCACATACTGTAAAAATTTGATTTGAAGGTGCTTTTTTTCTCCATCAGAAACAGCCGTTTTATGTTTATTGTGTAAGCGCTTCACTACTATGCAAGGCTGTTTTTATTCACTTCAGAACCCACTAGAAGAGTGGTGAGGAGTTACGGTCGTCGCATAAAATGTAAACACCGGAGGTATATATCTATATTATACAGGTGTATTCACACCGAACGCAAATCGTGTGGCAGACGCGGCCATTTTCATTGTTAACTCATGGTACAGGCACTCTTATAGGCGACGTGAAGACACGTGGTGCGATTTGAGTGACCGGCGCAAAGCCAAAATTTAAATATCTGAAGTTTTAGTGACTTCCGTTCACTCACTCCATATGGCAGCAGATAGAGAGCTACTGCGGAGGCTGCTGGCTAAGGTCTTATCAAGACATTAAAAAAAAAAGGGAAAAAGGTCCCTTCAATTTACTTTTCCCCCCTCAGGTTATTACTAGACAGTGAACCTTACAACTAAGTCACAGAAACACCGTGAAAGCAGCTGTCATCCACAAACACATTCTTTATCATTTAGTTTTCATTTAGTTCTCTCTGCCTCTGTTTGGAGCAGTGCGATTCATGTGTTGTGAGTAGACCTCGCCTCCGGCTCATCTCCTGCCCCCACCTTTCCCCCCATGTACATTTGGATAAAGGATCATCTGCTCTTGTCCTTGGCAGTGGACCTCACCTCTGGTGAGTCTTGCACCCCCAGCTGTCCCCCAGTTTCGTCTGGATGGGTGTATAGTTGTTTAGTTTAGCAATCAGCTGTTTTTTTTTATTTCATGAGTGATTTTATGTTTTTGAACAATAATCGGTGGGAAGCTCATTGAGACAACTGTGTTGTAATATTGGTATATATAAATAAACAGAATTGAATTGAACAGCATCACCGTGTGAATGCAGCTCTAAACAGGCTGAGCCTTTTTGCCAAACTGCTAAATCAATTTAATCATATCTATATATATATATTTAAATATCAATCCTTAAACCAATTTTGTTATCAATGACTGTTTCCCCATTTCTAATGATTTGTGTTCCTCACTAAGATCTAATATGAACACATATAAAGTGGATAAAATTAAGTTTATTTTAATTTTAATCTTAATAATTTTACATGGTGGGGAAAAAACCCTTTGACAGTAAATTTATTTCAAACATAGAAATGGATAAAAATCATAATAAGTATAATGTGACTGAAGTATGAGGCAGACTGAATCTACAAGGTGTTCTTTTACATATGGATTTTACTCTAAGCTGTGATGATTCTCACCACTACATCACATGTTGCTGTCAAACCCGAAGAAACAGACGCTCTTTAAAAGCGTACAAATCATGTTTCCCGTCTTTAATTTGACGTGATTTATACATTTTCCATCAAAAGACATTGGAGAGTGTTTGTGTTGTGATGGCAGTTTCAGATCTGTACCCTTTGTTGTTGTTATTGTTGGCGTCAGTTAGCGCTTTTTGATGCTGTAATTACCTGCCTCCTCTGAGGGCAAATAAAGTTCGCTGTACATGAAAGGCTCTTTTTGTCTGAAAGGTGACTGGCTGTTCAGTGTCAACAACCATGTTCTTTGATTCTGGGCTCTGACAATGCTAATGGAATTGTTATCAACTATGTATTTTTTGTCGTTTTCCATTTTGTTTTCTTGCTTCTTGGATGGGTGTTTGCTGGCAACTCAAAAAGTTCTCACTAAGTCCAAGAACTTTTTTTTTAACATCCTTTGTTATCTTTTCATTAAAATCCAGCTAGGAAAGTAAATGGCACAAGTAGCAGCCAAGTATCATAGTGCACTTAAACAAAGCAAAACCACCCAGGAGCCAGTCGCACAATGAAGAGGAGAAGGTATTAATCCAACAGAAGATCTCAGTAATTAAAGCAGAACTCCAAAAAGGTCAGAAAAAATACTCAAGAGAAGGAAAACAAAGTAAGAAGCCTCAAGACACAAAGCACAATGGAGGATCCTAACATGCAGAGAAGATAATCAACACGAGTGAGAACAGCCGTGCACTGCTGCGCTGTTGGGAAGAACCAAACTGGGAGGAATCACAGAACAGAGACATCAGAAAACAATGACCACATGACAGCGCTCCCACAGGACAAATACATGAGAATTAGGAGTTTTTGAAAACATGTTTACTGGCAGATGTGTAGACCTTTCAAAAGCTGATAGTTTGACACTCTGGGTAATTGATTTCTAGAACACAGTTTCTGCTGAGAGTTCATTAGAAAGTCACCTCTGAGTTGTGGGCGAATAGCATCAGCATCTAACATTAGTGGTGCTATAAAAATGGTCACCAATATTGGAGCTATCCAGCCACACGGTTTGGATCCAGATTCCTGCTCAGATGAGGAAAACAAAGACGTTCATGGATCTATTCGTCTGCAAGTGGATGCATCAGAATGGAGCAGAACAGGAAGCTTGTAGCTTCAAATTGTAGGTCCAACGTCACAACTACAAGCTTTTTCAAACTACATTTTTTCATCTGCTTTTTATTCATCACAATCTGAATAAAGAAACACTTAGAAATGTATCCTAAGCCTAATTGTATTTATATATATATCCTCCATCATCAGAAAAACTGCAAAAACACAATTTTCAATGGAGTGGGTCTTTAGAAGAAAAAAACAGTGTAATCAATAATCTAGGAGCAAATGCTGCTCATCATTCTGGAGAGCAATGCGAACTACACTCAGCAGATACCATCCTTCCACAGCAAACATTAAGGAAATACTTCAAATCTTTCCAGAAGTGGGTTCTGCAGCAAATAGTGTTTGATTATCAGCTTTTGAAATTTAAGGAGAAATAGAAAAACTTGATGAACTCCACTTCCATAGTCTAACGGCTTCATATTACTCCAAATCCAAAATTATTATATGAAGTATATGCAAAAATTAATCAGTTATTTTAGAGGCTAATGATATAAATAGTAAATTATAGCATGTTAGTCATTGGGTAGCAAATATTTTAATAAATAAGACATGTATTACTGTACTGCCCTGTTTTGATTCTCTTTATTTTACATTGTAAAAGACAGATGTCCAGCATTGCAAAATATTTAGAATTTTAACATTTCCATAATAAATTAACACATTAGTTAAAAAAACAGTTGTTACATTGAACTAAATAGATTAAATCATGTTTTGTTCATCCCCGGCAACACAACAGAGTAAGACACAGTCTGCTTTAGCAACAGCTTTTCTTGTCCTTGTACAGAAAGTCACTGATGCCTTGTGTGTTAGTATCTCCTCCAGCAAACCTCTGTATTCTGACAGAGCTTTGAGCACAAAGGCACCTTCCACTGTCCAAGCATGGTGTTACTATATGCTAAGTATATTTTAGGTATTACAATAGGTAGGGAAGTGTCTGTGCCATCAATCAATATGTTTTGGCTAAATAACATTCTCTTTCATGGGTGGTTCAAGCAAAACATAAGAATTTTAACCACTTCTTAATGAAGTCTAAAGGAGCATTAACACTGAACGTGATCCGTGTGGTGGAGTTTCAATGTTAAGTCAATGGAACAGACGCGACATAAGTTGCACGGAGGTCTGGCAGTAGCTCGACTTGAGTGACAGGGCGCAAATCAGGAAACGCAGCCAAAATTTAAGTATCTACAGTTTGACAGGTCGCCACATCGCATCTGCCAATCAGGAAGTCAGCTTTGGGCATGTGACGTTTTCAGTGAATCCATCAGCAGGTAGAATATTAATCTAAAGCGAGCGTTTTTGTCCAGAATTTCTATCTTTTTGATTTATCCGCAGAGCTCATCAGGCTACTTTAGGGTGAAGGCAGAATACACTCTGGACAGATAGGCGGCTTTCGCTCCCACGGCGGAACACACTCACTTGATATGCCGACAGACAGAGAGCCACTAGGGGTGTGAAGGCTGTTGGCTCTGTCCTCATCAAGACCTAAAAAAAAAAGGTTTCCTAATTTTATTAAATCTCCCCTCGGGTTCATACTATGCTGTAAGCCTTCGAGCTCATCCACAGAGACACAGAAACACTGCGGAAGCGGCTGTCATACAGACACAGCCCCCTGTATTGGGAAAAACTTTTAATAATAATCATATAAACTCAAACATGAAGGCATGATTACTGATATTTTTGTAGAACTCTCCACAATAAATAAACCTGATTTTTCAACATCATCTGTGTCTTCCATTTTAATTGAGAAATCCAGAGACACTAAATGCATTAGCTGGTAGCTCCTCCCACGTGCAGCTGCAGCGTCAAGCTCAGGAACTAATATTTTGCCAGGCGACGAGCAGAAAATTCGTCTCGAGACAAAAGAGGGGCAGGGCATCTGTGTGAATGTACCTTAGAGAAATACTTAAAATGTATTACATTTATGTAACATTTCTCCCCTTTTATTTTTATATGCTGCTCTTGTATTTAATTGTTTAAAAAGACACCCTGCTTTTTCCCTGGGGATCCATCCATCCATCCATCTCAATTTCAGACAGTTGTTAAAGCAGAATAATGAGGTTCCTCTTTATCATTCTATTCCATCTTCAAAACATATGACTTCACCCCAAAAATCAATTCCTTGGTTAAAAATCAAAGATTTTGTTGATTCCCGTAATGTGAAAATGACCGCTCTGTAAAGAAAAAGGGATAAAAGCTCAAACTTGACTTTACAAACTCCACCTATTGTCATGAAAATGTTATTTACCAGCATCTCATAATCCAAAAGCAAAGATCTGATTCATTCTGAACTAGATAACAATATTACTTACTGTTACAGACAAAATAAATGATCTAGATTTTTTCTTTATTTAATTGTTCTATCTTATAAAGAGATAATAAATTTAAATACTTCATCCCTGTCAAGTTTTTTTTTTAATGATCCCGTTTATGGTATAAAACATAATATTTCTTGTAATGTTGAACAGAACCATAGAAGTAAGTGATTTACTTGTTTCTATTTGCTAGTTTTTTATTTGATTGTATCTATTTGGTTTGTCAAACTGATCAGCATGGACACTGTCGGGTAATAAGCTTCACATGCTTCAGCCTATTCTTTTTTATTGGCTTTTTGTTTATTAATAATACAAATGGCAAACTAAACCAATGATGATGGAACAAAAAGAAAAAAAACATTCTGGGATGAAGCCATCAAACAGTGTGGTTTTAAAGACTCAGCCATAAAACCTTCTCAGTCATGCTGGTGTTCAATCACACATGCTCTGCATCTTTTGAACACGCTTCCTCTGTGCTTACAGTTGACAAAGCTGATCGCATGCTAGTAATTCTGTGTGTCATGTAAATGCCCAGATGATAAGCTGTTCTGCATTAATTACTCTTGTGTTGCTTAATTACAACATCAATAAACTCTTATCTTGAAGCTTTGAGATGACTTGGTGTTTTTTCTCTCTGTGTATCTAATGCCTTTCTATAAGCATCATAAAGTTAGATTTTGCAGGTATGGAAAGTATTTGGTTACTAATAGTCAGCTCAAGCTCTAAAAACACTTTTCTAAGTGTGTTTTTCTATCATATCTATTGTTATTCCTGTTTGTTTGTTGTGTATTCTTTCCTTTGCTTTGTTGCCATTCTTATCTTGGTATTAAAGGTTTTCTACAATTTAGATGATTGTTGTGTTTTTATGCTTCACTAAACTGATTTTCTTTGAGGGCAGCAACTCTGTTGGTTGCAGTAGTTGATGCCCTGTTATGGATTGTGTATCCATGTCTACAGGAAAAAGCATTGGTCCTAAAGGATAAGTTTCTTTATACTGTGTCAGACTCAGAAACTTGTGGTGAAAAGTTGGAGCTTTCGTGCAGTCTTACCACATTCATTGGAACTTTATTAGAGAAATCTGAAGCTGTCAAAATGTTCTTTGAAAATTTGGAAGAAAAAAAATGTTGCACCCTATTTTTTCCCCCCTCACTGGGACGTGAGTAATGCCAACACACATGGTGTCATAGAATGGCAGCAGGCAGACTCCCTGCAGTCACAACTCTTGGACAGTGTGATGATACTTGACATGGACAACATGCCACTAGGAACTCTGTGTCACAAACACAAGATTCAAATTATAACTATGTAACACTTTTGAACTTGTTGAGGGTGGATTTGCTGTTTTGATAGTGGGGGATTTTAGGATTATGAGTAAAGATTGATTTGTGATACCAAAAGGTGTGCAGAAACAAATACGTTCATACGTCTTTGGGGGTATTTGACATCTAGCATGTGTGGGATAATCTCAGGGCATCGATAAATACATTCCAGAACCCAGACGCTGATGGTGGTCTGGGTCCAGACTATGACAAACCAACGAGTGGAGGATAGCCGGCGAACTGTCTAGAACATGCAAGCTACTTTTGAGACTACAAGCTCTAAAGATCTATCTATACTCAGTTGGAAAAGTGAAGTCAATTAATGGAATATTGTAAAAATCTTTTTTGATGATTAATATAAAACTCTTCATTCTGGTACTTAACTGATGACACCTCCAGGGATTTCTAGGAGAATATCCCGTCTTTGATTAAAAATTTCAACTGGAGTATTATTAAATAAAATGCAAAAAAAAAAAAAAAGGTGAAATAGTGAAATAGTGAAATAAAGCATACACCTTCCTTCCGCTCCTTTCAAGCAATTAATTAAACAATGTTTGAAAAACTTCACATTTAATGGATTCAATGTGTCATGGATAGTATTTACAAGCATATGTCTATTTATGATTAAGAGTAATTATAATGGCATCACTTACACGTGTATATGTGTATTCTCACTAACACTTTACCTCTCCAACTTCTCATTAATGCAAATTTCTAACCAGCCAATCACATGGCAGCAACTTAATGCATTTAGGTATGTAGGCGTGGTCAAAACAATCCACTGCAGTTCAATCTGAGCACCACTCTTCTTCTTAACTAGAAATGTTTTGCTCTTGTGACTTATATCCCGGAAAATATTGTGTCCTTGTAAACACAGCTAATTTTTACTACGGAAAACAACTTTGCAACGGTCAGAGACAAATGTTTTTTCTGCACACAGTTTTTGTGTAGCTCTGCAACAGAATTAGCATTATCGATGAGGTAAAACAATTTATAAAAAGTTTCAGTTAATTGTGTATGCTAGTTGGTTTTCCAATAGTGTAATTGCAGTTAAATGTTTTCATTCATTTTAAATACTTTTTTTTTTTTCACTGTGGAGGCTGAAGGGTGTTCCAGCAGCCAGCGTGCCGTGGAGTGCAGTAACACTGGGTATTTTCTGCAGGGTGTGTAAGTGCTGTGAATAAGAGTCAACAGCTGCAAAGGAAGGTAAGCCTTTGCGATAAAATCATTTGAATGCTCCAGTTACACTTCAACGCTTCTCTTGCACTTCAGGAGAAAATGAGAAAAGTGAGTTATGACACACACACAGTCTGAGAGATACGTGGTAAAGCTCCCAAACTGAAAGTTATCTTTAACTTACTTTTGAAAAAATTAGTTTGAAAAACTTCACAACAGCAGGAGCCTGAGTTTCTACCAATATACGGATTTTGAGAAGAGCCACAGACCCTCACAGTTACAGAACGGGCTATGAAAAATTTGAATGCTTCGCGGTGGTGACACAGTGAATCCTCCTTTAATTACACTATATAAACGCCTGACCTGTCTTCAGCTTCTGTAGTAAAGGCGACATCCAGTTACCTCCCACCTTGTTTGATACAGACTTGTGCTCCCCACCCTGCAGAACCAAGGGTGATGAAGGCACTGTCAGCTGTGAATTCATTCATACATCATCTGGTGATTTTACTAATGCATGAAGAATTACTTGTTAGGCCCACCCCTCACTCCCCACTCCTTCAGGAGTGAATGATTAATGGCGCTCACCTCAAATTACATCAGTTAGCTGCTGGTATCTGGTATTTGTCTGTACAAGATCGCATCGACTTTTGGGAGATCATGCAGGAAATGAACTGTCATGTGCACAGAGGCTTGCTGAACAAAAGGTGCAAATACTGCCGTCCTGCAGGAGAGCCGAGCAGAAATGAGCTTCGGCATGGAAACAGAAACCGCAGGGAGACAGAGCAAATTCTGGTGAACTGACACCTACCCGCTTCTTTTTGAAAAGGGAAATCGTGCTCTGTCTGTAATGTGTGTAGCTCCATACAAAATCATTCACGAGAGATTTTATGTTGCTTTGTTAAACCACATGAAGTCCAGAACATTTTCCCATTTTGTATGATTGAAGACATTTTACCTTTTAAATACTGACATATGGCTTTCTGTAAATGGCCAGTCATGCGTGGCAATCACAACTCATTTAAAATAGCAAGAGCTGAAAATAAAAAACATTATTTATCAGTGATCAAAAACTCCTTGAGAATTTCTTTCCTATTCTTAACATTTGAAGTCAAATTTTAAAGTACAAAGGCACTGCCTGAGCTCAGAAATTATCCACCAGCTATTTTGTGGCAATGTGGAGAAAGAGATTGCATCAACCTGGCCAATAACTCAAGTTAGGATTGAGGGTGATTTTCTAACAGACCACTGCCTCAGATACTGGAGAGATCAACGGACAGGATGCCAGGATGGCAAAAGAATAAGAAAAAAAAGGGCACCCCTCTTTTTTAAGGCCATTCACACTCACCCAACAGGAGGTGGGATGACTGTTTTAGGAAGATAATTGTGTCTGGAGAAAATCCAGCCACGGGAATACTGAATTTTATCAGCGAACCTCTTTCCTCCCCTGCTGATAGGGTGGGATATGAAAACTGGCAAGAAGCCAGCGGGGAAGCAGGAGGTGTCATTACAGAGGGGCTGGTGCACGCAGGATAACCCGTCTCACCCTTATTTATTTCCTTTTGTTTATGCTCTCCACTTGGTTGCGTGTCTGATGAGGTAAACAGATTGGTCTCTTGGCTTTTGAAATCAATTGGATTCTGGATTTGTCTCCGCAGGTTCGTGACAGACCCTGCGGTGCGGCCCCGTTACGGGGTCTAGAGGAGCACCTGCCCTCTTTCCCATCAAACGCTGCATGAAAAGCCAGTGATTAACCATGACACAACAGCAGTCCTCAACCACTCACAGGCACCAGTAAAGACGTCTCCACAGTCTCACTTCACCCTGCCTCTATCTGCTGTGTAGCAGTCTTGGGCAGAAGCCAGAAGTACTCTGATTTTGGATGAGCTATGCTCCTGTGAGACAACTGAAAAGTAGGTAGAGAGGACAGCCATACCCACAAGTCTCTTTCTAAGCTAATGAGCATTCTGGAAAATAATTAATGGGATGCACCCAAGCGATGTATATTACCGCGCCAACAGTCATGTGCCTCATATCTCACAAAACATTATGCTATTCACAATACGCTTTAATTATAAGTTGGCTTTATTCCTATGGATTTTATATCATTACATTGTTTTCAGTGGTCAAACAGTTTCTCTCTACTCCAGAATGTTTATTACTTGTTGGAGATGATAACATTTAAATCTCCTGCATTGAATTACTAGGTGTCAAATTAAGGTGTTGAAGACCAAAAGAATTGACAAATACCTCTGGATGAATCAAAAGTACTTTTTTTCCTTGCTTTTTCGCTATAATCAGTCGTACAGCCACACATTTGTTTCCACATCAAAGCATTAGATAATGAGATCTGCAGTGGTTTTAGCTACACAATACCTTCTGTTTATTTACAAGAACTGTCACTGTTTTAGCCCTTCTACTTGTGCCCGATGCACAAACTGTGCACTTTCTGGATTATTATAATTCAAAGCTACTTTATGGACCAGGGCTGACTACTGCTGATTCCCTTCTTCATCAGTTTGGCAGATGGAGGTTGGGGGGTGGGGGGCTCTGAGTGTGAAATTGTATGTGGAAGTTGAAAATTGTAACCCAGAGTGACTGAAAGGAAGCATCAGATCAGCAATGCTCCATGCACAAAATAACAAATGGGTATATGAGGATTAACAGGTTTGAAGGCTGAAGCTCACTAGATAGAGCAGATGTAACTCTGCTGAGCTCCAGTGAGGGTGTACGATTCATTTTAACAGTGATTCAATCCTTATTATAATTAGTGGTTGACAGTAAGATTTGTTGATTACTTTTGAGCAATTCAATTCGGTCCAAAAAAAAAAAGAAAAGAAATTGATCTAGGTAGTGGAGGTTCCACACTAAAATTACTCCCAGGGCGAGACCCNNNTGGAGTGGAGTCCAACAGTTTTTTGACCTCGCTAAGTTCTTCCTTTTAATTTTCATATTTTCTTTGTAATTCAGTTTTTGCTTCTCCATGGATGTTTGTTCTTTTTTATAATCCGAAGAGGAATTAAAGTGTTCTTTTTTCTTTACTTCTGGATTGTGGATTTTTCGTGGATTCTTGGATTAACAAGGAGAACTACGGAGCG
>NC_050521.1:2312099-2349956 GCF_002922805.2 Oryzias melastigma | reverse complement strand
AAAAAAAATTCATTATTTCAATTTTTAGAAGAAAAATAAATGGTTACAATTCCCTTGCTATCTGGTGCACACCAGTTAGAAACCAGAAATAAAATCGTTAAATTTTTGTTTAAAAAAAAAATCTGAAACTATTTGATGAACTCCAGTTACTATCTGGTGCCCATCAGTCAGTAACTGGTGCGCACCAGCTATAAACCAGACTTTTTTAGTTCTTATTACTTCATTACTATCTGGTGCGCACCAGTTAGAAACCAGGAAAAAAAAAGATTTTTTTTTTTATTTTTAGAAAAAAAATAAGTTACTATCTGGTGTGCACCAGTTAGTATCTGGTGTGCATCGGATACTATCCGGTGTGCGCCAGTTAAAAACCAGAAGATTTTTTTTCTTATTACGTCAATTTAAAAAAAAAAATTCTGTTGGCATCTGGTGCTCACCAGTTAGTAACCTGAAATATTTCTTTAAACTTACATTTTTGTTTTTCTTATTTTTTTACTTCAATGTGCCTTTAGGGGCTCCGCAGAAAACACACATGATTTGACATTTTAATTTAACGTGCCCTATACTTCAGAGAAGAAAAATGTGCCCATTATTATAGTCTTTAACCCTCGTGCTCTCTTGTAGGACTAATCAGAACTTATTTGTCCTATTAGTATCTTATCACAGCAGCAGCATACTGCATAACCATCACAGCTCATTCAACATTTATGCACCAATTATACAATAAAGCCTCAATGTTACAGCAGACACATGACTTGTGCTAAGGGTTACCACTGATGTTACATACAGCTGCCAGTGCAATTAAAGATACAGCAAAAGTTTTAGAAGAAAACAAAAGTTAATTGGAAATGATAAATCTCTATTTCATTTATTACTGTAGTTCAGCAGAGGAGAATAAGATTTGGTCCTGACAAAAAAAGAACATGAAAGTGTTATGGAAATTTTATTTTTGATGTTTTTTATTTTATTTTACTGAACGTTGATTGAAGTTTTGAATTTAAAATGCCCTTCACTTGCACTTGGGCTTTTGTTAGGCATTTTATGTTACAGCCTTTTATTGTTAAGAAAGTTTATCTCAATGTTACAAAATAAAGTATTTCTGATGAAAACTATTAATTTTGCCATTCTTGCTTTCATAATTAATGTAGAACTGCTAAATTCCACAAAGCACACATTTTTTTCCTTAAAAAAAGGCCACATATTAATTTGCGATTAATCGCGAGTTAATTCTGGACAGTGCGATTAATCGCGATTAAAAATTTTAATCGCCTGACAGCTCTAGTCTTTAATATTCCTAACTATTCATTGTGTTATCAGGGCCTGATGAGCTGATCTCCTGGTGATAGAAAATGTTTTTAGATCAGTGAAAATGAATAATTTCCCACGGCACTCCTGGACATCTCTCGCACACTGCTTGAAAAACACTGCAATAGATCTCGATTACAAATTTTAATCGCCTGACAGCTCATATATATATATATATGTATATATATATAAAAGAGTAGACATCATTGTGTCTGTCATGGTGTGAAGGACCAAATAAAACACGAGTTGAAAACTTTAACATGATTAAAAACATACAGGAAAAATGATCACTGTGAGACAAAGCAACATGCAGAGAGAACTGACATGAAACAGCTAAAACCAAGGACTCGTATACACTGAGGACTCATTAGCTGAAACAGGAACAGCTGTGGATGATTAGGACCTAAACCCAGGGGTTGCCATGAAACGAAGGGCAGCAGAAGAGAAAGCTAAATACCAGAACAATACATCATAAACACAAACTGAAGTGGAGTAAAACAACACCAAAGTGTCTTCTAAAAACCTAATCAAACAAAGTACTTTTGGAGCCTCTATTTGTTTTTAAATTTGTGTTATTTTTTTACTTTCATCTAAACTCTTGTTTTTCTTGTAAAGTAAGTTACTAGAGATGTTTGATATCACTTTTTTAATTGTGATACTGCTGTTTCATATTTCTGTGCTCTTGTTTTGTCTTTTGTCTATAAAGCACATTGCGATATTTTGTTCATGGTGCCGTCCAAATGAAAGCCAGCTCGGCTTTCTTTTATTTTTATATTTTTGACCTAATTGTGAATAAAAAAATGACAAAGCAGTCATAACAGAGCTGCTACGACTCCCTTTAGTGTTTTGGGATGGATCATAAACTGCTGCAAAGCTTTCTTTCAAAAGTATCAGTGCCAAAAAAACAGCAGAATGTCTGCAAAGCCCTTAAAGGACCCTTTTACTGCAGCACTAATCGCATACACTGTGGCAAAAGAACACCAATAAAACAACAACACAGTCATCTGTGTGTTATTATCTATTTGAATGAATGAAAGTCTGAAGCAGAAGAGGAAAATGATGACTAAGAATTGTTGAGAGGATTAAAAAAAAGTCTACAGTGCAAACTTTTGGCTGTTGGAGTGAGATCCTCTTTAGAACCCTAGGTTGGTTTTCTGGTGATTATGCAAAAGTTTCATGTCCATATTTGTGTTAAATCAAACATTTGTCAATAGTGATTCTCTTTCTCCTTTCCATACGTTTTATGGCACATAAAAACTCAATCACACTTTCAGCAATTTCAGGACATTACTGCTTGAACTTTTGTTATTCATGAACTTTATAGTTTTGAAATATTGAGTAAAATATACCCCATAGGAAATTAATAAGAAAATTTTCACATTTTAAGTAGATTATCAACAAGCCTTGAATTATATTAATTGTCTATGTTTTCATATTTTATAGTAATTTTCCAAAAAAAAAAAAAAAAAACTGGCATTGAGCTGTTATACTAGCATTATGCTAGCTCATTTGGGTATCTTGGCATTTACTAAGGTTTTTAATGCTAGCTTAGCCAATATTTTAGCAACATGCTAACGGCTTTGGCTAATTTATTATCTACTGAGGTTTTCATACGCTAATTTAGAGATTAGCTTCTATTATGGCAACAGGCTAATGTTTTTGACTAATTTAGTTTAGGCTACTGGGGAATTTTAAGCTAATTTGGAGTTTAGCAAGTATTTTAGCAACGTCCTAGCTTCTTTGGCTTATATGAAATCTACTAACATTTTTGGGGGCTAATTTGGGATTTAGCTCATATTTAAGCAACACACTAAATATTTTTTCAACATTGGCAAGAATTAGGAATTTTAAAACAATTTTACTATAATTGTTTTTTTTTAATTTTGGTAAACTTAAGTCTTCTTTCATAGTTCTTTAACAAAATTTCCAGTCATTTAGAAAATTTAACATTTTACAAATATCTTTTGCATTTCAGCAAATCCCTTCAGCAAATAAAGTAAATTGCATCACCATTTTTATTAAAAAGCTTCAACATCTGCAGTGACTATTTTCAGCGAAAAGCATTCACACTAGCACTATCAAAGGTAATGCAACTTTTCTAGTTGGTTTGAGCCTTTTGAAAATTTTCATACAGTAATATTGCAGTTCACCTTTTGCGGTCTCGCAGATTTTCTTTCAGAGTAAATTTGCATGCATTTTTTTTTAATACAGCACACTTTGTTCTGGCATCTTATCGGATGTTGATCTTGTCAATCAATCTACTCTGCGCAGAATCTCCTGTATAGAGTTCATTGTTTTCATTCTATAATACTGAACTTTGTTTCCTGCAAATATTTGAACGTTGAGAGTGTAGACAAGAGAGAAAAGAAGGACAATTTTCATGTTTGTCTGATAAATGTGTGTGTGAGGAGTGTTTTTAGCCTTAATGTTTCGTTCATACTGGCCTCAGTAATGCGACCTCTTTCAGCAAAAAATCCATGTAAATGCGCATATATGTGCATT
Organism: Oryzias melastigma; assembly: GCF_002922805.2. NCBI lineage: Eukaryota > Metazoa > Chordata > Actinopteri > Beloniformes > Adrianichthyidae > Oryzias > Oryzias melastigma. The sequence continues at coordinate 2,346,152 of NC_050521.1, read as the reverse complement.
TTGGCCTTGTGAGTTCACGTGTCGCTACACAAATTTATAAGTCAGTTTTTGGGCTCTATGTACTAAACAAGCACCCACTGAAAGTGCATTGAAAGGTAAACTAGGTCAAACTTTGTCAATCATAGACTTGGATTTGGTGGTGATGCCTGGATGGGGTATATTTCAATTCACGGAGGTACCTACTGTTTGAAAATAGATTATGAAGAAGAACCATAGACTGTATGAAGATGGACTGCTCAAACTCTCCTTTCTCGTGTTCCAAACAGGAAGTACTTGCTGGTTGCAAGAAGGCCAAAGTCCCACAGACTTCTATTGAAAAATCAACAGTTATTTTTCAGTCATTTTATTTGTCAGAATCACCATTCTTGCTCTGAAATATTCTTTTTCACATCTTCTGTCTAATCCTATTTTTTAAAAAACATGTTTTTTCTTTATCACAAGTTATTCAAGTTATAAACTGGCCAATTAGATGCCTCAGTAAAAGCATGTAGCTCCTGCTGGCCCCACCTCCCACGTCTGATTGACAGATTCCCCGAGTCACTTTCAGTGGGAGGGATGTGGACTTGGAACAACTCGCTCATAATTGGTGACAGTAGTTCCTCTAAAAATGTCACTTAGACTGACTCGAACTAAATGTTGTTGACGAGTTGCCATCGGTTGCTATATGGTGGTAGATGTATCAGGAAGTGACTCTGCACTCTGCAAGTGACTCAGGCTCTGGCCTCACGATGGCTGGAGGTAAGGCATTTTGTTTGGGTGACTTTAACATCTTATTACATCCAGTTCATATAAAGGTTCAATAAGAAAGAGGCTAATAATTGCTAGATTTGCATCACTTTGACATTGCTCACCAAGCTCCAACATGGACTAGTATCAGGTAGTGACAGTTCAGTGTAAACACTATATGTTAAAATGACATGCCTGGTGTGTATGTAGCATGAATCATCTGTACTTTTTGGGTTATTTCTAAAGATAAATGAAGGAACACTATTGAAAATCAGCAATAACTCAGAATGTGCCTTCTGCTCAGTCCTTACTAAATATGTATCTGGTTATTATGAGAACAATGCAAAGCATGCTGTATGTATTCACTCACTGTCACTTTAGCAAAACCTGTAGACTGGTCCAGAGTTAATCTGATACCACATCCAGGTCATAAATCAAACATTTTTTAAGAAGAACAACTGCTGCACCATAGCTGTCAAGTAACACCTTGTTCACACACAAAAAACTAAAATAATTTGAAAATAGTATAAATATATTTTAGATGGCTCCTTTTTAAGCTATTTTTCAAGGCGCAATCTAAATAATATTAATTTTCCGAAAAACAACAGTGAGAGAAACCAATGAGTTGTCTCAGCATTCAAGTAGCTTTACAACGTGATTGAAGTAAGTTCAAAGCTGTCAACATGTTCACAAGGTTTGATTGGAATAATGTTGGAGAACAAATAGATCAAAAACTGCTTTGCACCCAAAAATCAAGTGCATTGTTTTATAGCACATAGTTTACAGTGAGGACTGGGGAGGGCAGGGTTCTGTAAATAAAAAATGAAATTATTTAATATATTAATGTCAGGATAAACTATAAGTTCCATTCAGCCATTTCTTCCTCATCTTCATGAATCGTTGTCTTGACAGGCAATTGCCGTCGATAGTCCTAAAGTTTCTACATAGAGACAGCAGAGCTCATCTCTCAGTCTCAATTGGTTTTAGCTTCAACAGCCCCCCTAGAATTTTATCAAGTGTCTGTGCGCATAAATGTCCTGTCGAGCATGTTTAAAGTTTTTTTCTTTTTCCTTTAAACAGCCTGTCAAGGATAGCTGAAGACAACAACAGCATAACCACCAAAAAAAGGAAATTTAAGTTAAAATAAAAGCTGCCAGGAAAGGCTAGAACACCAGGAGAAGACAATAATAAAAGCACATGTACTAAAATAATAATTTAAATAAAAATATAAACCTTAATGTTTCCATTAAAAAAGATATAACAAATGATTCAACAGACATGAAAATCTATAAGGCTGATTACACAAAGTAAAATGCTTTCCAATGCTAAAGAAGCATATAATATTCCACAGTAAATTAATTTTGTTTTATTTCTAAAATAGATTTTATACTGATGCTCACCACGAAAATGAATGTCCTCCATTTTATATCAACTCCGAAGGGTATTTTAAATACATTCTAGCAAAAGTTGGTTGTTATTTGGAGATCAAACTCCAGGACTGATTTTTTTTTTTTTTTTTTTAGCTGAAGGACTCTTCATCAAGTTCCTGTCAGAAGGGCTTGAACCCACATCTATTGGTTGAAGTAACATCACTTTAATCACCAGGCCTTCCTGACACTCAAATGAATAATGATTTATGGGGCCTTTATACGCTATACACCTAGAGCATTCACAGCGGTGATAAATGCCCAATCCATCATTTCATCCACTTTCTGGTCCTCCTTCAACGTTTTTAGAGCTGGAATGCGGTCGTGGTGGGAGCAGATATCTTTGTCTCATTTGATGGTTTTGTTTGTCTCTTTATTTTCCCCTGATGAAAAGGACATGAACTTGTAGCAGCTGTCTCAAGATGGAAAGCAGGATGTAGCTTAGGAATATCACTAAGCACGTGTGTCAAAATCAAAAACAACATTTTAATCTTAAATTTTCTGTGTATATACCCTATATCGTGAGAAAAATACCACACAAACATGTTAAAAACACAAAAATCTCCTTTGCCATTGGGGTGGGTCTTTAAAAGAAACAAAAGGATAATTACTGTAGGGATATATTTCTGTCATGACAAATGCAATACATCAGATCTTTACTGAGAAGCTGCTTCTCCCACAAACATCTAGTCTAAGACTATGTAAGCAGTGTATATGCAAAAAACGAAAATCTAATACGCTCAACAGGAGATGTCAGAAGGCACTCCTGAAGCCACAGGAAATCATCCATCCATCCGTCTTCTATTCCCACTCATCGCTGTTAGAGTGATAGGGGTTGCAGAAGACTATCCCAGCTACACTTCAAGATAAAAGTGGGGTGCACTCTAAACAGTTTTTCAGTCTCTCACAGCCGTGCACGCCTCTGAAGCATGTTTTTGGACTATGGGAGGACGTAGAAAATGCACACATGCATGAGGAGAACATGTAAACTTCACACAAAATGGTCTCAGATGTGAGGTGAAAGTGCTGACCACCACACTGCGCTCTTGGGAAATCAGTTTAAAAAAATAAAGAAAGAAAGAGTCCAAGTGAAAGGTCAAAAAGATGGTGTTGATTAGAAGAACACAATCAGCTAATTGAGGAGCTCTCTGGTCTTTTACTGATGTCATTAATTTCTCTATCTGATTTCCTTCTATGTTATTGCCAAGCGATTATAATAGTATTTATCAAAACTAATGTTCCTTACTCTGAGTGGAAGTTTGGACCATGACATTCCTGTTATGGCGCTGTGACAGTCGGCTATTTATCGATTGAATTAATCAGGATCCTCATGAAATTTTCACTCCTGGTTTTGTTTCGAGAAGATTAAAAATTTTAAAGATAGTAAGTAAAAAGAACCTTTTTCTAATGTAAATTAACCACTAACATGTATGAATGTAGTGGTTGTAACTACTCAGTCCATTTCAAGATGCAGTTTAGATAAAAGATCAACAGAGTTAAGTTGGTTGATTGAAGTGAAAAAAACAAGAACTGTTTTCAAATTGAAAAGATCGTTGGAGATTTTATCAGAATGTGCCTCTCTATAACTGGAGTTGAGGAGGCTTGTAAAAACAAAAGTGCTTTATTAAAGAATTGCCTAAACTTTAAAGGACTGAGACTCACAGCCAGGGTGCTGACCGAACCGTAAGCCACAAGTGTTTTCACAGGGACATTTTTGTTGGACAAAGCCAAAGAATGCTGATGTGTGTTGTTCATCTAAAATGAAAGTTTTTTGCTGATCACCGCTATCTCTGGGGAGAAATTGGGTGTTAGCCTGGGGGCGGTGCTGGCAGAGCAGACTCTTCCTGAAAGGGGCTGTCTCACAATTTTACGTCAGATCGTGAGAACCTGCTCGTTTTTGTGGGTATTGGAGCGTCTGCTGTTGAGAACGCAGGTTTTTAGAGGATTTCTCATAAATGTGTGACTGGTTCAACGGCTTTATAGAACTTTTTAAGCTTAAAAGCTCATAAAGTTGTTTTTTCAAGGTATGGACCCTTTAATAAATGTGTCAAAAACTCTGAAATGTTGTGGAATTTCCACTTCTAGATAATGATTTTCAACCACCATCTTGTCTTCCACCAGGTCTTCTTGCTTTAGTTGTCGCTCTCTACAAGTCCAACTCCCACTGGTAAGGAGGCCTTACTAGCTTGTTGACAAGTAAATCTTCACCACACCTACACTGAACAAAAGTATAAATGCCACACTTTTGTTTTTCTTCCTATTTGTCATGAGATGAACTCAAATATTGGAAACCTTTTGTAAAATAACCATACTGTACACATATCTGTGATCACTCCTGCTTTTGCTGAGATAACCCATCCAAACTCACAGGTGTGTCATATAGGATACCGATTATACAACATGATTAATGCACAGGTGGCTAAAGCTGCGTTCACACCAAACACAATTCGAGCAGCAGAGCCGGCCAGTTTTAATGTTAAGTCAGTGGTATAGTCGTAATCTGAGGTCCTGCGCTGCAGCAGTCTGGCAGCAGCAGCGTGGCCAGAGTTCAAATATAGGAATTTTTGTGAGGTCAGATCTACCAATCCTATCTAATCTTACAAACTGTTGTCTCATCAAGTCAAAACAATCTAAAACAAGTAAATTAATCTCTACCGTTTAAAAAAAAAAAAACCACAATAACAAAAAAATATACTGATAAAATGATCAATGTTGTAAATCTGTAATTATAAACACATTTTTTGGTAAATAAGAACCTTGTGGAGCCAGTGGGTTAAAAAAAAAACATTTGGGGGGCAAGTGTTGGTAGAACAAACCTAGTAAGAGCCAAAAAAAGGAAAAGAAAAAACAGCAAAAAGAAATCTAAGACCAGAAACGGTTTGCTATGAGCCTCTATTTTCTGATAATAACACATAAAAAAAAACACCAACAGTCACTCACCACCCTGAGAGAGGACACGCTGAACAATCACAGGAAAGCCAACAGACTACTTATTTCCAAACAAGAACCTGATCCAGACAAACTATCTGGATGACCTTTCCTTAATTGGCTTTTTAAATTCCTCTTCCTCCTTCTTTAGTAGAAGTCCAAAAGCTGCTGTGCTCTCAAATTAACCTGATTACTCCAGGCACTGATAAATAAAGACCTTCCACAGTAAGTTCAGCAGTAAGCTGACACGCACACCTTTCTCTCACCACTGGCTGCCTAAGTGAAGTGCAGATCAATATGTGAGGTCCTTCCTTCATGAGGTGAGTCTCCTATAAACCACCCCTACAGAGAGATTATTTACTCCTCGCTCAGACTGCCACAAATTAACTAAATGTAGGCCCATTATTGTGTAATTAGAGAAAAGAACAAGACAAATATTTAACAGCAAAAGCACTTCTGTTCATTAGTTCAGCTTCACTGAGGGATTTTAATGGTTTCCAAGGTTGTTGATGAACTCAGGGTTGAAGAGGATAGTTCCAACTAAACTGCTGTGACTGCATTATTTTACTTCCACCAACGTATTTGATTGATTCTAAATCTGCAGCATGTAAAATGTCACACCTCTGTGGATAGATACGGAGCGCAAAAAGAGACAGTTGTACTGGTGTCTTGTGCGCACTAGAAAGTATCAGATGTCCATAAGAAAGTAAGTCGTGCACTATCCATTTTGTCCCTTTCGAGGTCACAGGGATGCTGGTGCCTAACCTGGCCATCTCTGGGCAAATAGCGTATACTTATATAGTGCTAGCTACCTTCCTTCGAAGGCCCAAAGCGCTTCACAGTCACAGACCCATTCACACACTGGTGGTGGCTCTGCTGCCGAACACTGGCGCCAAACCTTCCACCAGAGGCATTTCGGGGTTAGGTGTCTTGCCCAAGGACACTTCGCCACATGGGCGGGCGAGGCGGGAATCAAATCCACAATCAAGAGTCGACTGTCCTACCACTGCGCCACGGCCACCTCAAAGGCAAGATACACCCTGGACAGGTCGCCAGTCTATCACAGGGCCACAATCACACACCTATACACACTCACATTCACACCTAGGAAAAGCTTACGGGGAGAACATGCAAACTCCACCCAGAAAGGTCCCCATTGGAGATTCTGTCTGAAGTCTCCCAGCTGGAACTTGAACTGGGGGTCTTCTTGCTGTGAGGCAAAGCTCTAACCACTGCACCATCGTGCAACCCTTGAGAAGTGCACATTAGAAAGAAATTCTAACTAGTTTTAGGTGATTCTCAAGCCTCGTTTCCAATGAGATGTCCGGTCCAGTTAATTCTGTAAAGCGTTTTCACTCAGTCAAGCCTCACTTCCACTGAGCAGTGTGCTTTCACGGCGAATGCGTGGTGTAGGGTTATCTGGATGACAGCCGCTTCCACTGTGTTTCTGTGTCTCTGTGACTCAGTTTGAAGGTTGTCCCGCATTAACCAGAGAGGGGGGAAAAATTGGGAACCTTTTTTTTTTTTTTTGTCTTGACGAAAAAAAATAAAAATATCACAGTCCAGGAGACTTGAGCAGGCTGCCCCTGCTCCCCGCAGTGGCTGTCTGTCAGCGGGCGTATTGAGCGAGCGAGCTCCGCTGTTCCTTTAAGGGCTCCGTTTATAGACAATAAAAAAAGAAAAAAACATTTCGACGTCCATCTGTTTGTCTCTCTTTGCTTGTGTATGTGTGTCTCTATTTATTTATAAATATTTTTAAACTTGTTTTTTTTTTTAAACCCCCAAATTTTAAAGCTCTATAACTATTACTTTTTTGGGGGGGGGTATCTTATCGATTCCCTCAAGATTACTGTGATTATAATTTCATTATGAGGAAAGTATTTTATTTCAGCTAAAAATTTGACATTGTAGAAAAGCTGTTCCTCTGTAAAATCTTGGTTTAAATCAACACAAATTCAGTTTCATGTCATCACATAAATAAATAAAATCTTTACACGTAGCAAATCGGTAGGTCCAGATATGATTAGTGTGAACCCAGCTCTGCTCGAGCTGAAAAAGTCACACAAAGATTGGTTTCATTCACAGGCAAGATAGCACACTAACATGCCTTTTTAGTTCTATTTTAATGTTGTGCACCATTTCATTTCCCCTCAGTCTTCCAGTTAATGATTTGTGGGGTTCTTGTTCGTCATGCAGTGTAGTTAGTACACCAGCCCAGAGCCATTCACGAATCGCCGAGTGACGGAAAGACTGTAATTTTACCCCCTCAAGTTAATTCTCACAATCAAGTGTCTAAATTAGAAATTTCCCTGGAAACCCTGCACTGCATGCTGTTATATTAACAATGTATGCATGGACATTGGAGAAACCAGTGTATTCAGAGTAAAGCAGTGGGTGTGTCCAACATTTTTATTATTTTGTGCTCTAATTTCTCTAGGAGAGTATATACTTCTCTGCTCTTTTTCTATATATTTCTATCATCCCTTCCAGTTTACAGTGAATTTCTCCTTGCTGTGAAACTAAATATCTGTTTTCTTTTGATAGACTGCATTTAAAAAAAAAAACACATTTGCATTTCGTGGGACTTATCAGAGGTGGAGTCAGAGCTGCCTTTATTTGGATCAGTACTGAGGGGACAGGCTGCAGAGGGAAAACTGCTCCCCATTCTTACTTGTGTTCCATCTAATTAAAATGAATGCAGTTGTCTGTCTAGCTTGGCAGAGCTCAGGCTTCCCAGTGTTCTTTTCAGTCATATACTGCTTGTGTTTTTTACTTTATCTTATTCCATTGCATTTGTGCGGTTTGTTTGCTCTCACCTGGGAAGGATTCCTTCCCGTCCATTCAGTTCTCAGTGGCAGTTGATCATGCCGCACAACATGCCTCATAATCCCTTCCATTTGATGCCATCTTTTCCAGGGGATTAGCAAAGGTGTCCTGAGGGGCTGCGATAAGCACGTCTTCTTAGAATAGCCCAGTCAATGGAAGCTAGAATCAGGATGCTAAAAAGTTTCACTCAGACATGAGCACACACGAACACACAGGCAGGGGTGAGCCTATGCCACCACACTGGCCAAAAGCCAACATAAACACCTGCCAATTTGACCTTTGTTAGGCTATTGAAGGAGACAAATGTTTGGTATAAAGCACACAGATAATGGATTTTATTTATTTTAACTAAAATCATCATATATGAGGTTATATTCATTTTATTTGATTAAGAGTAGTACAAAAGATCTATCTTAAAAGTCCCTTGGGATTGTGGTTTTTGATCCAGCTTTGTTTCAAAACCGAAGTTTCAAAACAATATTTATTAAAGGGGATTTAGTGGATAGAATAATGCTTACACTAACATTATTCATAAAGCCTGGGTTTTATTTCCAAGGCATGCTAAGAGCTTAATCCAGTGTGGGTCTGGCATCTGGCGTAAAACTCTTCCAAATCACATGTGCAAATCAGTGAAAGCTGATTCGCTGTGGCGTCCCCTAATGGAATAATACGAAAGATGGACAACACCAACACTAGCATAACTAGTAATAAATTATCGATTTACATGAGTGCGTTTCCTGTTTTATGATATACGATATATACATGACGGTAGACCATTGTGGCATTGTCCAGGTCACATGTTCTTGCAAAGGTTCACGGTGGTGACTTGGGCCCGATCCGAATACTCCCCTTCTCACTTCCCCTTAGCCCTCCCCCTTGATTTGAAGTGGCAGTTGAAGTCAAAGTTGTGTCCGAAATTATTATTTTTTACGCTACACACTCCGAACAGAGGGGTCCAAAGTCCGCTATCGCGAGAGTAAACCGCACCGCGCTATGAAGCGCTTTTCTTCACTTTGGTACGCTCTGAACCACAGATGTTTACATTTAAACGTAAGTAATAACTTCATGTTACAGTGTGACCTTTTTAAATTTACAAAACTGCTGTTGTAATGTATATTCGAGCGCTGGAAGCTCCGTGCTAACGCTAGCTTACCGGTGATTTGGATGACGTCACTGAACGAAACTCACGTCGGAAATATTTTTTACCACCCTCAGTTTGGAGCAAGCACGGAGGGATAAACGAAGGCGGAGGGCTAAGGGGGAGTGAGAAAGGATAGTATTCGGATCGGGCCTTAGTGTCAGTGGAGTCAACTGCAACAATCGTCTGTCATTCCAGTCAAAGCCGTGGAGTCGGTTGTAAATAGTTTGTCTGGAAACCCTAGTAGCCCTCACATCTGGTAAACGGGCCTGGGACTGTGTGCATTTGCCAAACCATGCCTGAGTGCAGAGGGCCTTAGGTACTGGTCATGGTCATGGTTTGTCACAAACTCTGTCAGTAGTTCTGTCTTGTTGAAAGTCTGCTGATGACACTTTGAGAAAAGTTCACCTGCAACAACTGAATGCCTACTTCAAACCGCACTATGGCCAAGTGGCACTACTTGTCTATTAATCAACGTTGTGTGTTCATGTCTGTTTCAAAGATGAACTGTGGTAAAATCAGCTTTGTATACCCACAGAATGTTGACATTTATGCCACACTGAAGATGTTTTTCTTTAAAGGGGCCATACTATGCTTTTCTTAAGCTTTTCAGAGTGAACTATATCCATATATATGATCATTTATTACCTTTTGGAACACTAAAAAACAACTTTATGAAACATTTGCTATTCTCGTGAGTTTTTTTTCCTACCCGGAAATAAAACGACTCGATTCCTGAAGCTCCGCCTGGCGCCTTCCATTGTGTGTGGGTGCTGCCCATTTCAGGACATCATCTGAGAGCCTTGGCAGCGTATCTGCATTTCTCCCACAAAAATGGTTGCACATACCATAAATCTGTCTTTAGTAGGCCCAGCCATCGCTACACCAGTTCACAACACAATTACACCACAAGATCTGTGGAGAAATTGGGCAACACCCAATTAGCCTGGGGGCGGTGCGGGCAGAGCAGACTCTTCCTGAAAGGGACTGTCTCACCTTATGATGTCAGATCGTGAGACCAGGCTCGTTTTCGTGGGTATGGGAGGCCTGCTGTTGAGAGCGCAGATTTTTAAGAGGATTGCTCAGAAGTGACTGGATCAAAATACTGCTTTGGGGTTCTTTATAGTGAGGAATGAACATTATATTACACTTAAAAGCTCAAAAAGTTCATGGTATGGTCCTTTTAAGAATGTTTTGGTTTTGACTCCCATAAGTAAGACACACCGTAAACAGTGAGAGAATTATGTGGAGGTGCATTTATCACCCGAATGCAGTTGCCTCCCTATCCCAAAAAAATCTGTGAGTGAAACAAATACTATTTACTAGTTTTTCACCATATCCCTTGCATATTGTGAGCAGTGTTCTTTGACCCAAATGTAGATGAACCCTGTCAGGCTCAGATAAATGTCAGTTTTTGGTGCAAAAATGTTTCTATTTGCACAAAAATATCCCCAAATTGGGGAGCCTAAACATATTTCTTTTGATGATAGAAATTAGTAGAGAGGATCTGAAAGTGCCGCAGGCATGGCTGTGGGTTTAACATCATAAAAGAGACAGGCTGATGCTAAAAGACTGAAAAAAAAAATTACAGCGAAGTCAAGAGGGCTGAACAGCAGGAAAGGTTGCGAGAGAAAACAGCTTCACTCTGAGAGACAGACTCTGCAGGAAATGCTTCTGTAAGTTACAAAGGGAAACTTCATTTGGACAGGCTCTGTTGTGCCCCACTGTAAGAGGAAGATGAACTTGTGGATAAATTACATGTGCACTTGGACATCTTGTTTGCTCTTGTCAACTGCAGAATCAAAGGCGGAGAGGAGAGAGCATCAGCTTGATGAGCTGAAAAACAAAACCACATTAATACAGCTCCCTCATGTTTTTTCATTTGAATCTGACACCTTGGTCTTCAGTCAATACCTCCCGATCGATACTTGGGCCATGGCAAAACCAACATTTTCAGATGATGCCAAGCATAAATCATTCATGACATGGCTGAGTTATCGACCTCGGAGAAGAAAAACAAAAACACTACACGTACAGACAGACAACTCAGTCCATCAAGGCGGGTTTTTGGGGAGTATTCAAAGCTATTTTTCCTCTAACACAAAATGGCACCACCAATTACAGCATTGTCTCCTCCTCACATTCTCTCACTCCTTCTGCACCGAAAAAGGGGATCATTCACAGCTCTCCGGGGGACAACTCTGCAGGGCTTTGTGTGGGTTACATGTGTAGAAAGAAGTTTCCTCTTTGCACATTTAATCATTCAGGAGATTAGAGTGGGATGTTCTCAGAAAGGGAAAGGGGGAATACACACACACACACAAAAAGAAATAGTTAATGAGATTTTTCCTGTACTACACCTCTAGAGGCAGGGGTCCACTTAGCAGCAATGTCATTAGACAGAATTAAACTGGGGCTGTTGTTTTGTTGTGCTACCACTTTATATGTTGAAATTGCACAACCAGACTGTTACCAAAACAAAGTGTCTTACTGCATTGTGCTGTGTCAGGGAAATGAGCCTTCTTTGCTGAACTTGTTCTTCTACGCACACAGGCCTGCTGTCCTGGGCTGCAGGTGCTTTTGTTGCAAACTTTTAAACTGGAGCAGACAGGAAGCGGGTCCCCTGAGAAGCAGCACATGGCCAAACATGCTTTACCAAGTCAGAAACTTATGTCCTAATAGTATTTTAAAGCACCTGCACTTGGCAATCCATCATGGAGATAGCAATCTCAAACCTGTCCCCACAGACTGCAAGCAGCCACAGCAGCATCATGATCTAAGTCGCCTGCATATATATTACATGTTTCAGAAAATTATCTAGAACTGCTCGGAAATACAGTTCTATGCAGCAACATAATATAAAATCCACATTTTGATTGTAGGAAAATGTTAACAGAAGGTTTTATCAGCCTGCTGCATAATTGGAGAGAAATCTATACCCTGCAGAGCAGGTAGGCAGAATGGACTTAAGATAATGTCATTCAGAGGAAAGCTGCCCCACTTCTTTTATAGTCAACTCATGGCCCCAAAGACAGAAGAAGTCCTTGGTATAAAGAAAGGATTCTTGCAAGTTTGGCAGTCAGATTAACATTTTGGCATTTCTTGGATTCATTTGAATTCAGTTTTCTGTTTGTAGGATGTAAATGTAAGTCAAATAACCAGGGTAGGAAGAAAAAAAAAACCTGATAGGGACAGAGATAGGACAACAGAGAGATAAAACCCACAGCTAAGTAACATGGACTTATCTATGAAACAAGCTTACTATATTTACCCTTGTGATACAATCTAATCTGCAAACTGTGGAAGTGTGGAATCAGCCGTAAGATTTTTATATGCTTGTTGTTATTGTTGAGTGAACAGTATAATCCTCTCATGCCTGAAAAGACCAATGAACTGAGAGCAGCTCATGTGAATGTGAGGGCGGTGCCAGATCGATGGGCCAAAGACAAAGTTCAGAGGAAACAAGGGAAGAATAAAAAGTTGTAGCATTTCACTTTTTTTGCTTCCCTCTTGTATAAAACTAGATGGATTTTATTTTTTCCCCTTTTATGCTGCTATACAGGCTGAGGAATCCTTTATCAAAGGCATTATTTCCCTGATCCTGTTTATAACATGAGGAAATTCCTAAGTCTCCACGAAAGCTGTTGAAATAATCCTATAGAGGAATTAAACATGCATCCCCCGTCCACTCCACTCGTCCTTTTGTTGCAGCTCCTGCTTCAAACCTATTTTAATTGAACCTGAAATATCAGCATGGGCGGTGCTGATGCCAGGTGCATACTAAAAATAGTGCTTTCTCACTGGACCTTCTCCAAGGAATGCCGTTTTGTCATGCATTATGGATGTATGCAAATACGTTACGAGAAAATGGGTTACTTGAAAGGGCACCTGAGGTTCACAATTCAAAGATGTATGCTATGTGGAAATTGAAGCAAACCGGGCAGTCATTTAGTGAGACAGAAAAAAAAAAACTATTCAATTTAGTAATCCAAATTACAGGACTGATAAATGGGGATGAACTCTCAAGAAGACTTAAGACTTTGTGCAGGTCTGTAGAGAGCACTCTCATCTTGTACTCTGTTTATAAGACATTTGACTGGACTTGCTCTGAATTACATGGGAAAGCTGCAGCACATGGTAGCCATGGGGTGATATCCCTCCACACCTTTTTGTTTATGTTCATAACATATATTGAAAATATATTAAAGTATTTTTGATTTTATCAATTTAAGAAACACAATTATTTAAATAAAATTCTTAATTATTCTCTTTAAAAAGAAAAGACACAAATTAAAAACATTTTAATACCCTTTTATCAAACATAGTGCTAAAACATAGTGCTATTAAAGTTAAGTAAAAACAATATTTGACCAACAAAAGACATTATTTCACATCCTTACTTTTATAGCAAAACTTCTCATGCTGGTTTTCTGCTTTTTGTGTGAACTTGTGTGGTTTCCATGTGAAAATTCTAATATTAATTATCAAATTATCTGATTAATTCATTTCTATTCCTACAATCCAACCAGATCGATCTGTCTCAAGCAAGTTGTTATCGAATCAAATTAACCTATATTTTCATACATTTGATTCAAAATAAAATAAATCAATTTTCGATGCCATTTGGTTTGAGACATGTTAGGTTTATTGATATGATGCAGCAAAAACTGATCAACCATCATTCCAGTCCAATGTGGGGGAAACACTTTGGAAAAGTCATGTGACCAAACAGTGTGGTAGAATGTTCTAATAATGTTCTCTTTGGATTATTCTGATGTGGAAAAACAACAGTGGCCTGAACTTCATCAAACTAAAATGGGAACAGATTTGCTATTAATTCTTGCTATTAATTCATATTTAATTTACATTTGTTTATCTTGAAGAAATACAAGGAATCTGGAAAACGTCACCAGCACTGTTCAGTACCAGGCATTTATCTCTGGCAAAAGATTTCGATATCGATTTTAGGTAAATCGGCTCAAATTAATCGGATCGTCAACCACAAATATACGAATCGAATTGTTGTTAAAATGAATCATTACACCTCTAGAAAATTCAATGTAAGCAGACAAGAAATCTAAATCAAAACAAGAAACTCAACCTATGACTCTGTAGCACCTAAAAACAAGCGTGTAGGTTCTTGATAAATTTATCAGTTTATTGAAAACTGAAAAATTATCTAGAATTAATTACCATCAATTAATCATCTGGAGTTTGAATCCAAGAAAAACTAAAAAAGGTATAACCAAGAGGTAATGGGTGATAAATTACAGAAATATAAGCATAAAATAAAACATAACAACAAAAAAAATAATACTCCCCCCAAAAAACTTTAACATCTGCATAAAACAGACATTTTGTTCCCCTAGTTGAAATAAAAGGTGTATAAGAATAATAAATAGTAATCTAAGTTGAAAACAAAGACTTAAACATCTTGCTAGAGAGAAATGAGTCTATAGGTAGTGGTGCTCAGGGGTGTCGTAAACATTGAATCTTGAATTTTAAATGTGGAGTCCATGTGTAAACTGGGTGCACTTAAGTGTGGAATCTAACCACAAGTGCCTGCTACCAGTTAAGCAATGGTACCCAGATTTCTACAAAAAATATACAAGTCAAACCAGGGAGAACTCAAGGAACATTTAAGTGATCATTTCTGAACACAAGAAAATACAGAAAAAAGGGGAAAATCCCAAAACAGAAAGACAATTAAGAAAACACAGAAGAAAAAAAGAGATGAACCCAGGTGTAGTTTAGCTGTCAGAAAGGTGAAATCATAAATGGCTTTAACTCTGCAGCTATAAACCCATTTTTAAAATCATTCCTGTTCTACTATTGCGGTTGGGAGAGTGTGAGCAGTCGCTGTAAATAATCTGTCTCTAAGACCGGCAGATTGTAGATTGTTTGTAACTAGTTTAATAATCCTTTCCAGATTGATGAGCAGCAGCGGTTGCCTCTCTGAGATAATTGCTAATGTCTTGGCCTTGTGTTAACACACATCTGAATGCTGCACATCATTCACAAACGAGAAAACAACTTTGCCTTGATGGAGGTCTCCACAGATGCACTTTGCTTTTCCCAGGTATGCTTTTATATTGAATAATTGAACAGTAAAAATACAGTTTAAATGGGCATGGTTTTAAAAAAATCAGACTGGAACTATGTGTTCTGCCTCTTTTGGTTTTAGATAAGATGAACATGACAGTATTTCAACGACCATCTACAGTCCGTATAGAAACTGGCCCTCAAAGACTTTTATGACAGGTTCATACCAGGGAGGCAGGTGAGGCAGCGTCTCATCTGCCGTCATGAAATCTATACAAATAATAATAAAAAAATATTTGTCCGCAAATCTGTGCAATAGAGACAATTTCTTCATGATTGAGTTAATTAATCACTTTTTTATAATAAAACTCAGTATTTAGCATATTTCTTGTTCAGTTGCAGCCTAGGCTGTAAGGGGGAGGCAGCACCAAGCTGTCTCATGTTAGTTTTTGTGCAATCCCAAATTGAGTTGATTACATTACTCATTGTACGCTACCAATCTAATGCTTTCTTAAAATGTTTTTTTACTTTCAAGCAGGGCTGGCCCTGGGCATAGGCAAGCTAGGCGACCGCCAAGGACACCATCTGCTGGAGGGGGATGCTAAATTGCAAAAAGCATTTAGATCGTTTTTTTTTTTTCTTTTTATTTACAGTTTGACACGCAACTCATTTTGTTCAAAATGTTAAAGAATACAATAATTAACACCATAAATAAAATTACTCAAAAGTTTGACATAATCATTTAGTCTGGTGCTGCTCCCCTCCTCGCCTGATGCAGCCCCTGTCGAAGCTTGGTGGAGGGAAGGAGGAGGAGGTGTGCGCGGTGTGGTCGCTGCTTCTTTAAAACATTAAGGATGAAAACATAGTAAAACAAGCCCTCAGGGACAGCTTTAAGGTAAAAAATGAAGGAAGAGAAAGAAATAAGCCAGACTCAAAGCAGAGTTTTGTCTATTTTATTTACATTCATTTACTTGGACCCCCCATTTCAGTCAAAAAATATGTTTTTTTTTTTTTTGGGGGGGGGGTAATTTAACTCCAATGTTTTTTTTTTTCCTATTTTCCTCTTAACAACAGAACTATTTAAAGCTTCAACACTGGAGATGCCTGTCGAAAGATCTACGATGCTTGGTGAGCCGTGTAGGTGTTATCACAGTGGTTTGCGCGGCTGCCTTCCATTGCAAAGATTGGGGATTTGTGTTCCGTTTAGGGAGAAGTATTACTATTCTTAAACTTTTTTTATGTGCTTATTATTTCATCCTTGACAACTAAAATAAATAAATAGCCAAGGCTGCTTTCTAGAATTCTTTTAATAGATCTCCTCCCCTAAATTTGAAATGTTCTAAGAGTGTAGCAAGACTGGACACATTATGTTCACATTAGGTTTTAGGGCTGCCACGATTAGTCGACTAATCGACGACTAATCGACTATTAAATTAGTCGACGACTAATTTAATAGTCGATTAGTCGTTACTTTATATTACATGGAGTCAGAGTGTAGTAAAGTTAAAAGTTATAATAACATCCTGCTAGCTTTTTGGTCTATTTTGACATTTATTGAGGATTATTAGGCTATTTTGGAGTTTAGCTAACATTTCAGCTACATGTTAGCTATTTTGGCTAATTTGGGTTTTTTCCCAGTTTTTTAGGCTAGTTTGGAGTTTAGCTAATATTTCAGAGACATGCTAGCTATTTTGGCTAATTTAGGATTTTTTTTAGGCTATTTTGGAGTTTAGCCAATATTTCAGCTGCATGCTATCTGTTTTGGCTAATTTAGTTTTTTTCATTTTTTTTTTGGGCTAGTTTGGAGCTTAGCTAATATTTCAGCTACATGCTAGCTATTTTGGCCAATTTAGGATTTTTTTAGTTTTAAAGCTAATAATGGTTAAGATGTGTGCTTACATCCAGTTTGTGCATGACCCGATTAGTCGACTAATCGGAAAAAATAATCGGTGATTAGTCGACTATTAAATTAATCGTTTGTGGCAGCCCTATTAGGTTTGAATAAGTGACTTATCTCAAGAAGGATTGCAAACCGAGGACCTCTATGACTTCTTTCTATCGTTGCTTTGCCACACCCTCTGTCTTTCAACCACATGACTAAAGATCCCTTCTGTCATTTGGCCAGGAATTATGTCTGAATACAGACCAAGCGTAACGTTGAGGTCTCAATCCGTACCAAATTAAGAAGACTCAATCTGGACCAGTACAGTTTTCCAGTCTGAACACACCCTTTAGTTTTTTATTTGGCCATTTTAGCAGCTTAACTTTGTTGTCTTGTCTACTGAGCATCTAATGTATAAGTGTTTTCATATTGTGTGAGCATATTTTGAATGTCCATAACCAAAAGGAGCAGATTCCAGGTACAAGTGGCTGAAATGAGTTGTCTCTGCAGGAGAAGGAGGAGCTCCGCCACCCAAGAGGGGCTTAAAGTAGAGTCCATGTTCTTCTAAAACAAGAATAGCCAGTTGAGGTGACAGCCATCTCTCCTAGATGCCTCCTGGGCATCTCTCTTGGGAGGTATTATCTAAACGTCCCTCCAGGCAGAGACCCCAGTGAAGACCCAGGACACGCTGAAGGGACTATGTATCTTGGCTAGCATGGGAGCGCCTAAGGGGTTCCACCAGCAGAACTGGAGGAACATTCTGGGGTGAGAGAGATCCAGGAAAAATCTGATCTGGCGTTGTTTTTGTATTGCTATAGTTTAGGAGTTCATGATCAATGATCATTAGCATTTTGTAATGTTGCACAGGTAAATATTGGAAACTAGACTTTTTGGTAAAAGCGCACTCTGGTGGACTCAACCAACTGTTAGAATTTAAAAGGTGAAGACTGCCACAAAGACTCATTCATTTTCCGCCGTGATCATTTTTCCATGACGGCGACTGACCAGCCCATGATAGAAGCGGCTCATCCGGGAATCCTTCCGACTCTCCCGATTACCCACTCCGCCCTTGGCTGTGCCTAAATCACACGACCATCATAAAAAACTCTTCATTGGAATCAAATAAAAACAGTTAAGAAAAGTATTTTATGGTCTTTCATATTCCTAACTATTCAGTGTGTTATCAGGGCCTGATTGGATGAAAACAGAGCTGATCTGAATAATTTCCCACGGCACTCCTGGACATCTCTCGCACACTGGTTGAAAAACACTGCAATAGATCTCCTTGTGAAACAGGAGATTTGCATCATGGATGTTCAGCTGACAAATCTGCAGCAACTGTGTGATGCTTTCATGTCAATATGGACCAAACTGTCTGAGGAATGTTTCCAGAACCTTGTTAAATCTATGCCACCGAGGATTAAGACAGTTATGGCGGAATAAGAGGGTCCGACCTGGTTCTAGCGAGGTGGACCTAATAAAGAGACCAGGGAGTATATCAGTGAACTCCACTCTGAGATTCATAATTCTCACCAATTAAAGCCATTTTAATCCAATCATCTTTACATCCCTACATTCAAGACCTTCTTTAGCAAATAAATCAAGAATCCCCAACAGACTGGCGGAAGTTCAAAAAGATGAATCCCAGGGAACAAACAAATCAGGATTCAAAGTGGTTTGAGAACTGACAATGGATCAACAGCTTTTCAACAAAACACACAAGGTTTGAAACACAAGACAAATGAATATCAGGTGAATAAAATGAGGATCATTGCCAGGTATAGCAGACGGGTTCGAATTTTGATTATTTTAACAACCTAAATGATTATCTTAGACCACACACAGACATATTTGGGCTTGATATCACCAAGCTATGCTTTACACTGTCACTGCTAAGGTTTTCTGATCACCTTAAGCTACCTTTAGAATTCAAACTTAAAACCATCTTCTCTGTGCTCCTTGTATTCTCATTGAAACAGAATGCAATGCTTTCCTTCCTGTCTGTCTGCCTGCCTGTCTGTCTGTAATCCCTTCTGGTACTTTAGCTACACCCTAGAATGTGTAATATTAGAAAGGGATTGTAATGTAGGTGAATCAAGTCGGACCCCCCGGTGTGAAGTAATCCCTTTTCCTGACGAGAACTCGTCCTCTATACAGCAAACTGTGACACATTTTCTTTTACCCCTTCACATCATCATGAGAGCGCCACGCGCTAGATTCCTTCAGAGCAGAGAGCAAAGGGATATACTGCTACCATGGAGCAAAGGTGACAGCTTTCAGTCATCCACTCACCGCAGGTGAGATTGGGGTCTCAGTCTAGACTCTTGTGACTGTGGCTCAGATTTAAAAAGTGAATAATAGCAACATGTGATGCAAGAGGACTGGAAAGCAACATGTCGAGGAGCTCTGGGTGCTCTGGGCGATGATTCTTGTCACAGACATTACACGCCTGTTACGTGGGTGAAGTTTCTGCACCAAGTAAAGGTGATTCTGTTGTCCCTGAAGAAATAGTGAAATACTTACCCTTCTGGTTTTGGAGGGAATTTGCGGAAAAGAGCCAGTAGAATGGCTATGCGGAAGGGGTATAACGGTTTAAAAGTTCATATCATAACGTGTGGTTGCTGATCTGATTCACAGTTCATTTTGAATGAGCCGACTTACTATTAAATGTGCTTCCACATACAATAGATTGATCAGTTTTTGCTTCTAAAGGTACTTGCTCATTTGAACAATTTAGTGAAATAAACCTACTTTATCTCAACCCAAATGTAATTTTCCAAGACAAAATATGATCAATTTATTTCATTTTAAGATTATTTTACAATAGAATATGTTATATGAAAAACTTGCCTCAGACAGATCAATCTGGTTGGATCATAGGAATATAAATTGATTAAGTCGATTAATTGTTACATCCCTAATATGTCAGGATTGTGCACCTACATTTAGTTTTCAGTTTTATATTTTTGGTAATGTTCTGCTTTGAACTGCGCGCCTGTCACAGTCACTCAGTTCATAATTATCCACAGCTATTTTCATTTATGTTATTTAGCATATTTAGGTTAATTGACAAATAGGTGTGTGGTTTTTAGTTCTTTATTGTCAGGTCATCTGTTTCATCACACCCTTTTGTTGCGGCAGGAAATGGTTTTTGCTCCTTCACTATTCACTTCTTACTGCACTATTTACAGCTTTCGTCATTTTGTAGAGCTGTCCGAATCTACAATTCCAAAACTGCGTTCCTTCAAAATTTCCCAAAGGTCTCTACAGAAAACCAGTACGAATTGATGTTCACTAGACTGGCAAATGTGGACTCAAATGCATTTGAAGGACTTTCCATGTGGAAAACAAGTATTTTACAGTATTTTTTTTTATAATTCGTCCAACTTTTTATCATCACAACACTGAGGATTCATAAAAAGCCTTTATAAAATATTCATATTTATGAGGTTTTTACTTCAGGAATTGTGTGACATCAGATTTTATATTTTTTTAAAAAGTAGTGAGCATGGTGCCTGAATTGCTTTTAAAATCCAGTGTACTAGTCAGTACTGCACTATATACGTTTTTAGTAGTTCGGGAGTAGGGAGGGAATTCGGACGTAGCCAATGTGCAGATTAACTGAGTGGGAAAGATTGGCGGTCTCGCTGTGTCTTTGGAAGATAAAAACACTGAAAAAACGGGAGGTTACAGAGGGTAGTTGCACATGGACTAAGGTGAAAGCATAAACTTTTCCTTGAAAGGACGAGGGAAGTAGGAGTAACTTCCTGGTTTCTCCAGAGGAGGGCAGTGAAGAGGAGGCTGAAAGTAAAGTTTAGGAATGGAATGAGGAAATTACTTATAGTACAGTATTGATAATAATCCACGAGTATTAAATCAATGGACAAATATTCTTAGTTGATCTGAGAAAACAGGTCCATTAAATAGGCAGGGGGCGTGGTCAAAGACAAAACAGGAACTGATGATGGGGGCTTTTTGCATGGGTGTGGTCAAGGTAAATGAAGAGTGAACTTAGATGTATCGCTGGACCAAAGAGTAGAAAGTGCTTCCAGATGGAGTTGAGTGAGAGCATTATATACAGAGGAACAGGTGAAGATAATGAGCCTGATTACACAGGAGGACGAGACGGAGGAACCGGAGGGACGACAAGAAAGTAAGAGCTGTGGCATGGCAGACGAGTATGACGAGAAGTATTGAGCCCTTAAGCTGCCGTCTCATTAGTTCAGCAGCACAAGCTGATTTCCCCGGCGTACTCAGCATATGTGATGCAGAGTTCGCCCACACACAAAAGCATGTTATTTTTAATACAACAAAATGAACATCAATTAGTAGTTTTGAGAAGGCCTCTTTTCACTGTGGACACAATATGTTACTCTGTGTTTTTAAGAGAAACTAATACCAGAATCACAACCAGTAGTTAGAACATTAGATCATTTGGGTTTTTAGGGAATTTTAAACAGAAATTGTAAAACATTACACACTAATGAAGATTGAAGCTATTTGTTTTCTTTAAAATAGTTTTTGTCAGTCTTTAAATCATATTTTCTATTTATTCTAATCTTGGTATGAATCCAGGAAAATGTTGGTAACACTTTTGAAATAAATTATACCAAATGTTGGGGTAAAAATTGTATATTTCTGCGTGTGTAATTGGTACAAGTCAACACAAATGGGAAAAAAAAAACAAGTATATATTTAAAGTGCTATTTTTCTATTTTGGGTAATTAGCAAAGATGTTGAACCCCAACATTACAAAAAGAAATCTGATTGATATTTTTCTACCAGAATCAACCTAATGTCCCATTTTTGATGTTAAAGCGTTCTCACTGGTTTTTGAACATTGCTAGCCAAAAAAGGTAAAAAAAAAAATAAAAAAAAAAGTTGTTTTCTAAGCCAAACTTTCTGCACAGTGACAGTAGTTCATCAGATATTTGACTATGGGTTTTGGGTGGAACCATTGGTGCAGCAAAAGCCTTCCCTCCCTTCCCATCATCCCCTTGGTAATACACTATCCTGCTAACTTAAAGCCCCAAACTACCCCGACCAAACATTACTGGTGCAACAAAAATGGCGAGCAATATTGGAGCAACCCAGGCGTACAGTTTTGATCCGGATTCCAGCTCATGCAATGAAAACAAAGCAAACATGGATCTATTTTTCTGTAAGTGGATGCACAAGAGTGAAGCATTGCACAAAGCTTATAACCTGATGACTGTACAAACTTTACCCAATTGCATTTTTTCATATACTCTTGATTCATACCAATTTAAATAAAGAAATACTCAGAAGCACAATTTTAATCTTTACTTTCTATACATAGTATACGAGTCCTCTATAATGAGAAAAATGCCACAATAACACATAAAAAACACTAATTTCATTGGAGTGCATCTTTAGCTTTTACAAGAACATTAATAATTTCCATTTGTGTATATTTATATATTACTTTGTCATTTTGTGTCCTATCTTGATCTTTATCAAGTGAAGTTGTCTGACATATTACTGCTTACTTCCAGCTATGTTACTACTTTTGATTTATTACATTTTTTAAACTTTTGTTTAATTTCTTTGAAAATTTTGGAAAGTGTATACCGGTATGCTGAATGAAATGGGCCTAAATAGTTTAAGAAAAATCTACCACAAAAATTAGAGACATTTGTTCTTTTCCTTTATGATTGCTGTTCTGTTTTTATAACTGTTTGTAACTGTGCTAGATTTTTTGGAGACCTTTATTATCACTCATTTCCAACAGTAGTAACAAAAATGCATGTAAGGGGAAAGCAAGACACTTTTGTTGCTGTTCAGTTGAATGGATGATGTTTGAATGAACTAGACTTTTTAGCAATACAAACATGGATTCATTTAACAAATAGGGGCCTCAATACTGTACAGCACATGAGCCATCGTCAGCCTTGAGATGGTCATACAACACTAGCCTCAAGTCAGCCAACGTGGTTGTGTTGGTCACTGATATAAACACCTCGACATTGCTGATCCCTGAAGTGTTGGACAGAGTAGAGATAAGTACCGCTCACAGGGCATTTCTTTCCCTGCTCTCCCAAACTCTGAAGGTAGTCTTTGAACATCCCGTCTGAGTTGGTTGAGTGCAGTCATCTTCAGGGATAAAGTTCAACCTCCACCACCGCTGAATCTCATTTTAATATCATCATTCCCCCAATAAATGTTACTCTATCATGCAGAAAATAGCACAGAGCTTTCAAGTCCTTATCCACATAAAGACCATATCTATAGAAAAAAGAAATTCATGTTTCTATGACTAGTTTTCAGTGCACACGTTGCTTACAACAGCACAGATAGGGCTGATGGTGAAGTAGTTATGGCAGCTCTCCTGTCAGCCCTGTGAGACCGGAGATCGGCTGAGTGCAGTCTCTCTGGAATATTAGGGCAGAGACCTGTCAGCCTCATCATTCTAAAAACTTAAACTAAAAAGTTTTAACTCTGAAAAAGTGTTGTTTTCGTGGAGCTCCCATTTTTTTTATATGGTGTTTGGCGGTTATTTGGATGACAGACTTCCATAGGTTGCCACAACTTGGCTTTGGGTTGTTTAAAGTTGTCCAATAGAAAAAACTCTCTTCCAATAAGTCAGATCTGGCAAGCAGATTGTTGGAGCGGGCTACTACCAACAAAATGCCACCTGATTGGCTGCCCTGGGGGTACCAGGGGCTCAAAACGCAACAGCAATATGAGCTGTTTAATAAAATAGAAGAACACAATTGTTTCATAGAAGAATCTGCATTCTCAGGTCTGCTGACCAACACACAAATTAATGTTTGTTAAAGTTGTGTCATCATTAAAAGTAAGAATATAAAAAATAACGATTATTGCCAACAAACATTGTTACTTAACAAATACTGATTTTTTTTGAATACTGAATACTAAATGTTACCTGCTAAATTTATGAAAAGCTAATATATTTCTGTGTACCAAGTGTTTAGCTTAACTATATATATATATATATATATATATATATATATATATATATATATATATATAATATGTGGCATTTGAGTTTGCATTTTTTGCGATTCTTTGAGTTACCCCAAACTGTGGGTTTGATCGGTCAAAATGTTTTCAATGCTTTAGCGATAACTGCCCTTACTGATGGACGCTGGCTGTCGGGAGGCAAAAAAAATGGGCAACCCTTTACCGGGCATCCAAGGCCGAGTCTTGCTGGACTTTTTCTTTCACAGCTCTATCCTGATATATGAAAAATTTGGTGTCATAATTCCATCTGGGCACAAAATGCAATAAATGATCTCTCTTCTATGATCAATCTGGCACTTCTGTGTTTGAAAGGATGCTACACATAAATCACAACCAAATCTGAGTCCCTGATTGGCCAAAGTTCAGCTGGTTTAACTTTCAATGGACCTTCAATGGTTGCTCAAATACTTTCATACCAGCGGGAGAGTTTTTAACACGGAAACATGCAAATTCTGTACACGCATTTAAAGCATGGGTGCCCAAAGTTAGGCCCGCAGGCCAAATTTGGCCCGCCAAAGGTTATCTTCTGGCCCGCCAAGTTGTGGTTGCGGAACCCACAGAGGGTTTAGTTAAAACCCCTTATCAGTTTCCTATTGCTTCTCTAAGGTGTTCCAAAACTCTGCAGCTGTAATAAACTTTCACCCTAAGGGTGGCGCTATTTGCTGTTTAAGCAAAAAAATCCCTCTATTATTAAAAGTGGACACTTGAACACACTTTGCAGAGGGTGGTGGGAACGTAGCATAAAACTCAAACACGACCTGTTTGTATTCCAGAATTACTGACAAAGAAATCTATGCTACTTTAAGAGACACAAGAGCAAAGGCTGGTTAGTGGGTGGATACTAACAAGAATGCTATAAAACATGTCCTAAAACTTCAACTAGAAAAGTGTTATACCTCTTTTGCTTGTTCTTGTTTCTTTTTATTGTTTAGGAATCCACAAAGATTTAATTCAATTCAAACTTTTGGGAGAGAAATATAAAACTTTTTGAGTTGTTAGGTTTCCATCAAACTGAAAGAACATTCTGCATATGCATGAAAACACCTACAGTAATTATTTTTGTTAATTTACTGTAATGCAGCTTCAAACATCATCTCAGTTTTGATGATGTGTTTGCATGCCTGGGTAAAAGTGCGTTCATGTGCATTCCCTTCTCCGCCGCTGATCTTCAGCCAGCTGTGGCCGTGAGCCAGAGGTTGATGCGCAGGTCAGAGACGTGATCTAATCTGCAGGGCCTGTGTTTGATGAGGCCCCCACTGTAAACAGAGTGGCCAGCCAATGAATGACATCTAATTTTGCTGGGGAGGGCAGCTAACAATTACCTGGGGTGGAATAAGAGCGTTTACTGATGGTCACTGAAATCCAATTGGGCTCAGAAATGGCCCATCATGCACCACAGTCCACCAAATTAGTTCACTGTGTTGAGTCTGAGGAAGATAACTAAACTATTGATTATTTTTAATATGTAGATGTTGTTGTGAGCTTTGAAATAAAGAGTGTGGTTTGACAAAAACAAAAAGAGTGAATGCTGCAGAGAATGTGGTAGAAGCTCACATCCCTGATACTTGGAGGCAATTGTTGAATTCTGTTAATTAGGCTTCCTCTGTTTTGCGGGATTTAAAGTCACCAGAATAATCTACTTTTTCTGCAAGATAAGACTGGTGACGCGTTTTGTCTTTACAGCTGGTTTCCTCATTCGGTAGTGAGTCATTGTGGCATTTTAAGCACAATTTCATCATTTTCGGAGTAAAATAAAGACTGTTTTTAGTAGTGTCACAGCATCATGTTTGCAAAGTTTACATTTCTGAATAAAAGAAAGTGTGTATTTGAGTGTGTATGTGCGTAAAATAAATGTGAAGAATTGTGTGAAGCCATATTTTGAAACAGTTACCTCACAACTGCAGAATGTAGGAGGCGTTCAGCTTCACTTTTTTGCTTTACTTTCCCAGACTAAAACTCTTCTATGTCCAGAATACATTAAAACCGCTCAATGAAGAGCATTTCAGAACCATTTGTTTCAACCAGGTGGTTTTTCTCTTGTCTATAACTCTCAGATTGCCTCTGCTGCAGACCTGGCTGCTGCAATCCATTCCCAAAAATGAGTGTTTTCTTTTCCTCCCTTCCAAAAAGCTTGAAAACAACCGAGAACCCGATAACTGGAGTCTCTGTTTTGTTGCCAGAAGCTCAGCTGAAAACCTGGATCCAGCTCAAGTGCAGATAGCAGATTTCATTTCCAAAGCTTGCAGAAATATGGTCTCCTGCCAGTTTGAATTAACAAATGTCGTAAGTTTTCATTTTTAAAAAATTCCACCGTGATTATGATTGACTGTATCCTTAAACGTCTGTAATTGCGCTTTACAAAATAATCAGAACTCTGCTTTCCTAGTGTGTTAGGTGAAAGCACTTTCATGCAAATTTAGTCTTCGCTGAACCCTCTAAAAGATGCTGCAGCTGCTTGAGAAACTGCGGCGTGTGCTGCTCCGGTGAAAGCATCCATTACCTCGTCTTTAAAAATAAAAATCTAAACCAAAAGAAAAAAAAAATCTTAGAAAACATAATTGAAAATGGAGAGTGAATCAAATGTTTACTGCACTGCAGCGCTCCAAGTTCTGCTCTGTGCATCAAAAAACATGTATGAGGCAGTGAGCAATAATCCCAGCGTACTGCAGGGAAGCACATATCCACATAAAGCTGAGTGCAGACCAAGTCGCAAAGTTTATTCATTAACTCTTTAGATGTTTTTTCTTGTTATATGTAAGTATAACAGAAATATTTTATATGTACATGTTTTGACCTCCAGCAAACTGGTTACCAGTCCAGCGTGTAGCTGGCCTTCCCCCAAAGTTAGCTATTCCAAAGCCTAATTTTAGATAGGTGTGTTTTATGCTGCACAAATATGTTTTTTTTTTTGCCATGGATCTTAAAAGAAGTCATCTACTGTTGGTTTTGTGCATTAACTGTTTCATCTGAGTTTTTTCAATACAATTTACAACTGATGTCTTTTGGGATTTTGGTAAAATATTGATAATAAAGAAATGTTCATCTTTTAAATAAAAACATTTCAACTAATAGTTTTTATAAATTGCATATGATTGATCTTATAGCAACATTTTTCAGGACAGTGCCAAAGTTCTGATTAGAATGCTGTGGTGATATTTTTAGGGGAACTTAAACAGCTAAAACACAAGAAGGGAGTTAAAACAGATTTCTTTGAAAATGCATCAAAGGGTGTGAGTGAAGAAAAGTCAGCAAACAGCTGGTGGGGAAACAGTTCCGTCAGCACAGGAGATAGCACCTTCAAAAGGATTGTAGGGAAACACAGGAGAGGTTAACACTGAGGAGGTTTAGACAGCTGATCTAATTACAAGAGCCTTCCTCACTGATCGACTTGTGGGGGATGATTTCCACCAAGATGAGTAAAATAAGTAATAAATCCTGAAAAGAGTAAGAATCCATAATCCAAAAATCTAAAAACAGACAAAAAGTCCAAATACACTAAAGTCCAAGAAGGGATTATTGGCGAGAAACTCACAAACTTGGTCCAAAAAGAGTCAAACACATAAATCCAAACAGGAACTTGATCAGGCTACTGGAAACAAAACAAACAAACTGGCACCAGAGTGAGGAGAAACGGGTAGAAATTCAAATGGAAGGTGAAAGAGATGACTCTTGGTCACAATGGCAACTTCCCATAGACAGGTAAGAGGTAGATCCTAGATTAGATTAGAGATTAGATTAGAAATTGTTTATTTCAAGCGATCAAGAAAAAAATAATTCACCCCGGCTCGACCTTACCATTTCCTTTACTTGTATCATGATTATCCGGTTCATAATTTAAGATCAGATATTTATATATTTCCAACATATATTCAGGAATCCTAAAGTAACAACAAATTTAAAAATTCTGTGAAATTAATCGATTTATATTTCTACAATCCAACCAGACCGATCTGTCTGAGGCAAGTTGTTATTTAAATCGACCTATACCATTATTAAATCATTTCACAATAATTTAATCGTTGTAAGCTTCAGCCTCCCCATTTCCAAGCAATTTTTACCTTTACCTACAAAAAGTATCTTTAGGTTTTCCTGCAGTTTTCATATTGCTCATTAACATGTGGTCACAATGCATTGCTCATCTCATTCGAGAACCTTTTTCCAGTCAACTGTGTTAAATGTTCCTGGTTAATGTTAAATGAGCCGCAGCATAAGCCACCTCTGCTGCTCTCCCAGCCCTTTAAAGACATTTTCTGCAGTGTCTCTTGTAATATATTCCATTATATTGAAGACTAACTCTCCATGAGGCTCCTTTAAATTTGATTTTCATCTGATGGAAACGTGTCTAATTTTAAACCCCTGATTCACCAAAGGGGAACATTCAGGACACGTTGTGTTGACAAACGAACACGCGGATCCTGCACTGCTTTTGTGAGCTGCGACTCCATGGGTTTTATGAATGGTGTCCTTGACCTATTTCTCATCAGTTGCTCTTTGATGCAGCTTCTAGCCTCATAAAGGACTGCACGTGTCCTCCAACAGTTTCTTTGGATTCATCTTTGGGATTTCTTGTCTCATTGTAGAAGTAGAATGACATCAGTTGCGACAGTTTTGGTCGAGCTACTGAATGAGGATTTCTTTCTGTTCCTAAAATAACCAATTGGTCATACTTTCTTCTTTCCAGGAAGCAGCTAGATCAGGGGGAAACCAGGCAGCAGCCCAGCGCTGGAGGCGGCGAGGACGACACGGAGATTATCAATGAAGGTGAATATCTGTGTATCCATGATTTAGCAGAGGCACATAATAGAGATAGGGGAACATGGTGGCAAAAAAAAAAAAAAAAAAAAAAGAACCAGCTGTGTAAAAAAGATGAAAAGCATGACAATGAGCAATTTAGACTGAAAATAAACCCTCACAATCAAACAGCAACTGTGAGCCTCTGCAATTAGGTCCATTTGAGATGAATGTTTCAGTAGTTCTTTACATTATATGCAAAGCAGGACATTCAGATGGAAAATTTAGCCAAGAGGGCGCCTGGTTCCTGTCAAAAAGTAGGTAGGAAATATTCAAAACACATTCAGACACATAGCTAGTTTGTGACAGTGAGCTGTAGAGGTCATTCAGTCTTCAGGGAAAACAATGTTTACAGTGACAAACATTTTATGCTAAACTGCTTATTATTTATAGGAGTCTGAATGTGTCCAGGATTCCTATTCCACAACTGCAAGGTTAGAAAAACACCACCTGAATGTAGAATTGAAAAAGAGAGAATATTTAACAATACATATTTTACTTTGAACATACATTCTATCTTCTCACTTGATAGTAATGAGAATGCACAAGTGAATATATGCACACTCGCACACACACACACATATGTATAAAGGTGAACTGCTATCTTAAAGTGGTGGAGGAGTTTTTGAACTGGAATGACCTCAGGAGCTATGCTGTCTGGGGCTTTCTCCCCTGGTAGGGTCTCCCATAGCAATCAGGTCCTGGGTGACGAGCCAGACAAAGAGCGGTTCAGAACAACCCGATGAGAAGCACAAACGAAGACTCCATCATGTCGCCTGAATTGGCGTTTCGGTGGCCCCATTCTGGAGCAGGTCTAGTACTGGGTCTTGCCTGGATGGTGGCCGGAGCTTCTCCTACAGGCCCTGGTGGGGTTCAGCATGATGGGACGATGTGGAACCACTCTCCTCTGGGTCCACCATCTGTAGGAGAGCTAAATGTGCAATGTGATTTGGTTGGCAGTTGAAGGTAGGTGCCTTGGTGGCCCATAACCCAATCATGAAACTTGGCTTTGGTTCATGGAACATCACCTCTCTGAGAGGGAAGGAATCTGAGCATGTGCAGGAGAGATGCTGGCTAGATATAGTTAGGCTCACCTCCACTCACAACCTGGGCTATGAAACTCAGTCCCTCAAGAGGGGTTGGACTCTACCATTCAGGAGAGGCGCCAAGTGTGCCTCCTGATGGACGAAAGAGGTCGTGTCCCTTCGTCTTCGGGTGGGGGACAAGTTTCTGACTGTGGTTTTGGCCTACAGGCTGAACAGTAGTTTGGAGTACCTGGTCTTAGTGTCTCTCAAAGGGGTATTGGAAAGTGCCTCAATGGAGGATTCCATTTTTCTCCTAGGGGACTTCAATGCCCACGTGGGCAATAACAGAGGGACCCAGACGGGTTTGATTGGCCGTTCTGATCTTAACCTGAGCAGTGTGTTGTTGGTTGACTTCTGTGCTTATCATAGTTTGTCCATTATGAATACCATGTTGGAGCACAAAGGCAAACTTAAGCCGTGTGTCTTGGAAACTCAAGTAAAGAGAAAGGCAGAGCTGCACACTGATCACTCCTGGTGGTGAGTTGGATTTGTTGGCGGGAAAGGAGGCAAAAAGACTTTGAAGACATAAACTTACCGTGAGGATTTTCTGGGAACGTCTGACTGAGCTTTCTGTAAGGGAAGTCTTTAACTCCCACATCCAGAAGAACCTCAAACAGGTTCAGACAGAGGTTGGTGACATTGGGTCCAAGTGGACCATGTTCTCCACCTCTTGAGGGAGCAGAGGCTGAGGACTTGGGGTGGTGGTGGTGGGTTCCATCACCCAAGCTGATGTAGTCAAAAGAGCCAAAGAGCTCCTTGGTGGCAAGGCTCTCGGAATGGATTGAGGTCCACCCTGGGTACTTCAAGTCCCTGGATGTTGTAGGAGTGTCTTGACTGACACATCGCTGCAACATTGCATGAAAGTCAGGGAATGTACCACTGAAGTGGCACACAGTCCAGTGGTACGACCCAGAACATGGTATCGGGTCTCCCCTGAAGAGATGGAAGAAATGGCCAGGTAGAGGGAAGTCTAGACAACTTTGCTAAGATATAAATATATGTGTATGTGTGTGACTGTGTGTATGTGTGTGTATTCAATCTTCACAAATTCTCCACCCATTTTCCTTTGAAGATAGATAGCAATAGACTTGAGAGCAGGCCAGTTTCTGCGTCAGTTTTCTGCAGCCACGTCTTTGTCACTTCTACATATTATCATTCATCCTTGTCTCTTTGAAATTGGTCGAAATTCTTCAAATGGGAGAACTACGTAAATACCTTTTAGTCTGTCTTTGAGGATTTTTTTATCTCAAATAGTTTAGTGATTATCTCACATTTTTTGTTGCCAAACTGCAGACCTTTGGCCCTTTCTTTTCCGACAGAACTCAGTCTTTTCCATCTCCTGTTTTTGGACCAAGTAATGAACACCAAATACCCTTCTGAAAACATTTGCTTTTCTCCCTCATTACTGCATATTTTGTCACAAGCTGTGATAAATATTTTTGGGTCTGAAACCTAGAGTCACTTTTATGACAACACCATAAATGGTAATTAAAACATTTTTGTTTTGTGTGTGCTTAAATAAAGAGTAAAGGAAATATTTTTATAACTATTTTATCTATAATAATATATATAAATATGTTGGAAGAACTCACAAAAATCCTAACATTTATAACTCTGAATTTATTTGGAATGATAAACATGTTCTTCTTGGTCTTCATTTGGAAAAAATTAGATTGAATTTTCTGTAAAGACATTAACAAACCTTACATTGTTGCTAACAGCAGTGAAAAAGCAACATTGCTTTATTATGACAAAATGACCCAGCTAAAATTGTCAAATTCACTTTAATGTAATTCACATTTACTTAAATTCAGTAAAATTAAATTGCTAATGAATAATTTGATATTTTTTTAGACTATTCATTAAGCAAAAAATGCGTACAGTTTGTCTTTTATGAAAGGAGAAATACATCCATGTTTTTTTAACCATGTTTGAGAATTTATATATTATACATTAAAAATTGTTTTTACCATTAGAAAAATAAATGTTTCAATACTTGTCTTAGTTTGCTAATATTTGCTTATCTTAGAAAAAATGTGCATATATATTCTGGTATATTGGATGGAAATGTTCTGTCCATGAAAATTAAGTACATTGTCCATTCAGGTTTTATTCATAGTCCATTTTTTAACAGACTGTTTCACTGTGTAAGTAGGTATGTTTTCTTGTTTTATCAATGTATATGTCATAACTGACATGTTGGGCTTTTGTTGCGTCATCCCCACTTTTCATTTTCATGACGTCCCTTATGCTGCGTTCACACCAAACGCGATTCTAGAAAAGAAATCCCTCAGTTGAAGGTATGCTCAAGCAAAAAAGTAAACATTGGTAGAAAAAAATGACAGAGAAAAAGATTGTCTTGAGGCACAAAGACAAGAAGCCCTAGGCATAGGCGACCTAGGCGGTCGCCCAGGGTGCCATCTGCTGGAGCGAGCACCAAGTCACAATGATTATTTTATTTATTTATTCTTTTTTTTTGTTAAACAGTTTGATAGACCACTAATTTCATGTAAATAAGGTAATAATCAAAAAATGTAAATAAAATAACCCAACAGTTGTAACAGTTGACTGTGCAGTGCCCCTCCCTTCTTGTTGCTGCTGTTGTCTAAGCTGGGTTGGGGGGGAAGAGAGGGGCGTGGTGTTGCCGCTGTTAGTGGTTCTTTTAAACTTTTTAAGGATGAAAAAAGGAGGAGGACAAAACATGAGCTCAAAGCAGAGTTTGTCTGTTTTACTTAGCGTGTTTGCTTTTAAACGAAGAGTTCTGCAGTGCGAGTACCAGCTGGAATGTTTGAATCTAGTACCCTGCAGGGGGCGCCAAATTTATCTTTCACCTAGGGCGCCATGCAGCCCAGACCCGGGCCTGCACAAAGAAATGGAAACATTGCAGGTATCATGAAAATCAGGATGGGCACAGTGACCTCCATCATCTAAAAATGGAAGAAGTTTGAAACCTCCCGGACTCATCAAAATGCTGGCAGGTTGCCTATACCGAAAGAAGTGAGGCAGGAAGGTGACCTGAAGGTCACTTTGACAAAGTTCTTTGTGGAGACAAATTAGTAACACGGTTGAGGCTTAAAGCATTTTTTACTGATTATTTTACTGTTTATGTGGTTCCCTTCAATCGCTTAACATGGGAGCAATTATCAACATGACAGAGAAGAAATATCAAAACAAATCTCTACCACAGACCTCTATAGTAAAGGCAGCTTCCCAAGGGTTCAGCTAAGAGGCGCCCAAAAGAGTCTCAGACAATAGAAATGGAAAATTCCATGTCCTAATGAAACATTCAACTCTTTGTCCGGAAGGCCGGGTTTCATGTTTGAATGAAAGCACGACTGTTGCATAAACAGGCAAAGAAAGACTCATTTCAGTCAATAAATGTGCGGCCTTCCTGCGGTCAAGAGGCTCATACCTCTGCACTCAATATAGATATGGATTCTTCTTTAATATACCTGCATCAGCAACTATAAACAGGATCAGGCAGATTGGAAGTCTTGGTGTTTATATCTGGGACAGAACGAGAAGGAGATTTACACTGGACAAATGTGCCAGAATTTCAAAATAAAACGCCATGTGTGGATTTGTAAAATTCAACTTGTGATCTTGAGTCCTGCCAAACAGACAGCAGTCAGAGCTGCTCCATTTTTGTAACATGTCCAATGGGATTTGCAAAAAAGAGAAAAACTACTCCACAATTAACAACCTGAGGTTCTGTGGTTCCTCCGACGTGGATGTGACTCAAACCCAAGGCATCTCCGACAGGATCAAAGGCTGAAATTGCAGTGCTTTTTTTTCTTTTTTCTTTTATCATCCCCTGCATAGTTTGGAAGTGATTGAAATTAAAAACTCAGCTGCACACATTCATGTTAAATGAAACTGCTGAGCCCAATCACAGACACCTGCGTAGAAATTGTAAAATGGCTTCCAAACTGACAGCAAGAATACAAAGACAAAAATAAATGCTTGCAGAATATAGGTGTATGAAAGACACCTGGCAGCTCTACTCTTGGCCATCTCATCAATCATGTGAATAGAAACCCACTAACCTTTCGTACACTATTTTACACAGACCTAAGAAACCACTCTCTCAGGTTTCTTTGCTGGTTGCTTTTCTGGAGGAGTATTTTTTTTTTTTAACATTAAAAGGAAATGGTAATTTACACAAAGAAAATCTATGTACGCTAATCTGTTTAAATATACAGA
>NC_050521.1:2294866-2311945 GCF_002922805.2 Oryzias melastigma | reverse complement strand
ATATACAGAAGAAAACCAATTTGGTTGAATTGAACAGCAAACACAAGGTTTGTAGATGTTTTAAGGCTGTAAAACCCCTTCTTCTCTCAGACAGACACGAATATTTTCACGCTTTTCTCTTTTGATAAAACTTAAAGTTTAAACCTTCGCAGAAAAAAGCATCAGTATTATGGAATGAAAACAAAGATCTGCTCGTGATTGAAGATTGATTGGCAAGAGCTTTAGCAAACTTAACGCATTCTGCACAGGAAACAGACAAGGTCAACAGCCAATCAGGACGCAGAACACAAAGAACTAGAACAAAAAACTCACAGTTGATGTTGTGAAAGATAAACTGCAATGTAGTGAGGGACCACTCTTCAACTGTATACAACTCAGTAGTTGTGTTCATTTTTAGATGTGTTTCTTTAAATAAAAAAGTTTTTTTCTTTTGTAAATTTTTTGTTCTGTACACTTTCTGCTTATTTTTTATTGTTGAAAAAACACTGGTTCCTCATCCGTCTTGGTACAACAGATATGGCCTGGGATCGACAGGTGGATTGGAGCGGCGTCCACTGTTATGCGGTCACTGCACCAGTCTGCTGTGTTGAAGAGAGAGCTGAGGCAGAAAGCAAAGTTCTCAATTTACTGGTCGTTCTTCGTTCCAAAACTCACCTATGGTCATGAGTTCAGGTTCATGACCGAAAGAACAAGATCTCAACTACAGAGGGAGACTGGGTGCTCCCTTAGAGATAGGGTGAGAAGCTCGGTCACTCAGAGTAGAGCCGCTTCTCCTCCATATCCAGCGGAGCTAGTTGAGGTGGTCCGGGTGCCTCCTGGACTCCTCCCTGGAGAGGTGTTCCGGGCATATCCCACAGGGCGGAGGCCCCGGGGAAGACCCAGGACACGCTGCAGAGACTACAACTATGTGCGAATTCCCACCCTATTCCTTAACTACTACAAAGCTATACAGTGCCCCGGATTTTAAAAGCAATTCGGACATGATGCCAACTACTTTTCATTTGTTTTTTATAAATGCCGAATATGACGTCACCGATTTAACAAAGTGAAAATCAAACCAATATGAACATTTTATGACATTTATTTATGAATCCATTTGGTTCTGATGATGAAAATGTTGATGGTTTATCAAAAATTAAACATTTAAATACGTTTTTTTCCAAAAACTGTTTGACCGCAATGCATTGTGGTCTATATTCATTAATGTAATGTTTATTGATGCACGCTAGTTTTTCAAAAAGACTTCTGGGAAATTTCTAAGGCACTTGATTTCAGAATTATAGATTCGGACAGAACTACAATGTGGCGAATTCACTATATAGTCAGTAGTGAAGGAAATTCAGACACAGACCATATTTCTCTCCACTGGACTGGGAACGACTCGGAGTCCTTCCAGAGGAGCTGGAGGAAGTGATCAGGGAGAGGGAAGTCTGGGCATCTCTGCTGAGACTACTGCATCTGTCTGAATGAACCTATAAGGCAGAGCTGACACAAATGATTAATTTAATATTCGACTAATCACTGATTATTTTTTCCAATAAATCAACTAATCGGGTCATGTGAAAGTGGATGTAAAGCACACATCTTAACCGTAATTAGCTTTAAACCAACTAAAAATAAAGACAAAATAGGAAACTTTTAATGAATCCTGCAGCCTCTGTTCTTTATTAGTTTCTGGTATTGAAACAAGAATAAATCTAATGAGGTCGGCATCTGAAACAAAGAAACTGTTTTTCACTAAAGATAAAGTTTTGGTCTCACTGACTTAAAAGTACATTTTTTGGTGCTGAACGCTCACAACTTTGTTCAACTTTACTACACTCTGACTCTATATAATATAAAGCAATGACTAATTGACTATTAAATTAGTCATCAACTACTTTAATAGTCGATTAGTCGACTAATCGTGGCAGCTCTAAAGGCAGATGATGTGCAAAGACAGGTGGGTGATCTCACCCCTGCATGTATAGTTGCATCAGCACCTTCATCCCTGCACTTTGCAAAGAACACCTCTCACAGTCAGAGCTAGCTACACTGCAATACCCAACTTTCCTCAGATAACTCGGAGTTAGCTTAGCTGTTCCCGTTGGTGCTAGTCATCGTGAGCATGAGGCTCAAGAAAGTGACGTAGAAGTCTTCTGTTTGCTCCCGTCTTCAGGAGTGCAGCCTGTCCCGTCTGCCTGTCGGAACCCCTCAGCGGCAAGTCGTAATCATGCTATCATTTTTATCAGTCCTCTTGGTCATTCGAGAACCTGTTTAATTTGTCAGTAGCTTCACCAGCATAGCTATATTTAAAAAATAATTAAAATCTGCTTTAAAAAGTGCAGGAAAAAGGCTGTTTTGCTGCAGCTTCGCTTGTCAATAAAAAAATAACACTCACTGGAATTTAATGCGACTCAGTCTGTTGCTGAAATCTAAATGTGGCAGCGGATGAGTCAAATGGTTAGACAAGAGACATGACTCCTCCACTTATAGCCTTGAAGCTTAGTCATTGCTAAAATGTCACAACTGCATTTAGATGGAGAGTGTTGTTCTCATCACTATCACTGCACATCAAAATAAAAAATATATACTCACAGAAACAAAATGGTTTCTCTTATAAAAAGATTTCCCAAAATACTTTTAACCACCCATGAAGAGGAGATAGCAGCAAACAGCCCATCTTGCTTTTGCATACATCTTCTCCACGGCCAATGAGACAGCATGCTAATAAAGATCCAAAAGCATTGCAGCAGGGAATAATTTTAGTGACATATTCTCAACACACACACCAGCCAGAGGCATTTGGATGGAATTAAATTTGCACTATGTCAGCACTCACCTCTTACCTCTGGGATAGCGCTGTTTCCTCACAGGCCCCTCCATGCTGTTTCAGCCAGCTGAGCGTTCTGCAGACCCTGCAACACTGTCAACTGTCTCAAAGTTTCTGAAATCGCAACAAATCACCTCAACCGTCCTTCGGCCATTTTGCCATCAAATTTACCTCCTGAAAACTCTCCATCTATTCTTTATGCCAACAACACTGACAAGAGTATGGTTTGTTATTCCGTTAACCAACAGGGGACACTGTTGCATAGCCAAGCATTTCCTCTCATGCTGGATAGAACAATGCTGCAAAGCATGAACCCCACCGTCCTGCGTTATCATCGTTTCAGGCAGATTCTCACTGTTTAGGAAGACTTTGGTCGGAGGGTTAGGTTTTTTTTTTCTGTTTACACACTTTTCCAAAGACCTTTCCATGTGAACGCCAGAACCAGCACCTGACAGAAAAATAAAACAGTAGGAAAGAGGAAGACAGAGATTGATTCACATCCAAAAGCTTGAGTTGCTGCAGCACATTTTCTTCTACACCAAAAGAACATCACAATTTCCTGCCAGCTCACTCGAATATAAATGCAGCTCAATGCCAAGACTTTGTGTTGGTTGATTTTATCCTCTTTCTTTGATAAAATCACCTATTAGCAGGTGGCCATGACGCTTTTCTCTGAGTACCTTTCCTTTGTCTAGAGCTGTCATACAAATGTCATGCTTTAATAGCAATTATTCCACTATTGTTAATGGTTAACTCACATTTTTTTGCAAACTTATTGCATATATTTCTTTTTTTAATTGTAAAAGCCTTTTTTGGTACAGACTTAATTTCCCCAAGGGTACCATCCCAAAGGGATTAATAAAGCATAGTCTAAGTCTAAGTCTAAGTCTAAGTATGCCTAAAATATGCTTTTGTTCAGCCACACAACTCAGAAATCTGAATAACGCTGAAAACAAAATGTTAAACTCTGACCATCATGAACTGAATGCAGAGTTATATCACAAAATTAACAAAATGTTGGATCAATTAAAAAAATTAGAGACGAAATAACTAAAAATAAGAAACCCAAGAATACCAGAAAATCAGTATTTTAAGCTTTCACTTTCTCACTAAACCTAGATATCTGTTTTTTTTACTTACACTAGAGAAAAGAGAATTAAACTGAGGGTGTATTTATTTATCTAAATCAGGACAGTGCATATTCATCAGTGTTTTAGCATAACAAAAACATAAATATGCCAGAATTAGCACATGTGCTAAATTACATCTGTTGTCCTACGGCAGGTAAAAGATAAAACATATAAACACTGAACACAATCATCATTATTATTCGTTATTATTCAGTATTCAGACTGGGAAAGTCAGTTGGTTCGGATCAAAGCTACGGTGGCGGTTTTGGTTCAGTTATTTCGGTCCCGGAGCGGATCATATTCAGACTGAGGAATCTCTGAGTGACCCGAAGTTCAGTCCATTGGAAACTAACCGAGACCACCTTGAAAGCTGGATCCGAGAGCGGTTCTTGGTCCTGGACCCGGATTTGTTAGTACGTATTCAGACTGAAACTTAGATCTGCATTATCAGGGTAAAAAAACTCTGGTTCTCATTAAGTGGACTGAATGTGTCCAGTTTGAATACACCCTCAATCGCCAATTTAAATTGATATAAAAATAAAGAAATAAAAATCATAAAACCAAAAGCTAAAACAGTCTCCAACCTTGTCTGTTTTATGTCCTTTACTCTTATGAAAAAAGCTATCAAGTTTGTCCCTGGGAATCCAGCAACCCCCAAGATCATAAATGGCTTTGTGCAATAAGGAATTGTGGTGTTAGAAAAACTAAAAAGAAAAAAAACTAAAAGTAAAAGATGGCAAGTATGCACCTATATGTAGAGTTCACATTTGCCTAATACTACAAACATCCATTTTGTATGCTTCCTGATGATGGATCGTGATAAATGCCCACAATCAGCCACCAGTCTGTACAGTTTGAAGGACAGAGAAAAGACGAGCAAAAGCTGCAGGTGTGACCGTGGAGACGAGAGAATACCCGAGCGTATTTTGAAGAAAAAATCTGGAGACAAACTCTGAAAATTGGTCACACTGACCTACTGTTTGTGACGCACCACAGAAAAAAGTATTTATTTTACTAGTGTCTTCATTTGATAAGACTTGAAGGAACATGGACTTGAAACTCCTCTGTTTACTGGTTAAAATATTGATTTTAAGCTGTTTGAGTCTTATTCTGATAAACCAACAATTACTAGATAAAGGATGTTTGCT
The DNA here is from genome assembly GCF_002922805.2 of Oryzias melastigma. Classification (NCBI taxonomy): domain Eukaryota; kingdom Metazoa; phylum Chordata; class Actinopteri; order Beloniformes; family Adrianichthyidae; genus Oryzias; species Oryzias melastigma. The sequence continues at coordinate 2,306,855 of NC_050521.1, read as the reverse complement.
GTTCTGAATGTTTTGTTGTTGTTTTTTGAAACAGTTGTGTAACTTTTATTAAACACACAATTAAAAAATATAATATGCATTAAGGACTATTTGTGTTATGCATTATGAATGAACAACCTTATGTTGCTATTCAGTCCTGGGTTCCTCCTGTTCTAAGTGGGACTGAGAGTCTATTGATGCAGTCTTTACACTACCAACTTGTGCTTGTGCTAAGTGATGTGCAGTTGCTTGATCTTAACAGAACCCTACAATGTTTTAGTCCTTCTGCCTCTGCCAGGTTGCTGGATAGACTTCAAAACTTTGGGAAGTTCTGGTCCAGCTTTGGGAGCAGCGACCCCAGGATGATATTTCTGCTTTCACTAAGGGTCTGAGTGTCCTTTTTGCACATATGGAAGCACATCTTAGCCACACAAACCACTGAGAACATTCTTTTCCTGAAGTGACATTTCAGAAATGGACTATCACTCTAATTTTACACTCTTTAAACTCAGCTGTCTAGAGACTGACAATTACCAGCTCTATAAAAAAGGAGATATTCTTCAGTTTTCCAAACCAATTATTGCAGCTCTTCAGCAAAATATAATGTATTAAATCTAATGTTTATAAATTATTTTATTTTTATAGCAATGCATTTATATACATGCATTTAAATTCACTTTTTTTTTTTAAAGATTGTCCAAAAAAACTAAGCTGTCATCCTACAAAAAGTTACTACAAGTTAACTTCTTTTTTAACATGCATTTTGTAAGGAAAAGTGAACCCAATTGCAGAAGATGAAGCTTGTAGCACAAACTACATCTTTAATAAAGAAAACAAAATCTAAACACAAACATGATGAACCAAAGAACAAAAGGTGAACCAGAAATAATGACAAACACATGACCTAACCTGGATGTAAAGGAAGCCAGACACTTAAACATGTTGTGGGTCATCAACACAAATAGAAACAGCTGACTAATTGAAAATGTGACTAAAGACATCTTCAGTCATCGGCCTGGAATTACAAGAGTGGGCAAAGCAATGACAGAATAATGGAAGTCCTACACTTTACAATCCTTGTTGGGGAAAGTTCACTTATTCAAATTGTAGATTTTATTGACCAATTTCGAAAGTCTGTATCAATGTCTGGCAACACTTTTTACTTGCAATGTTGGTATGGTAGCATGCTGCTAAGCACTTACTGAGGAGGTAACTAAGAAGATACGCCGATAAGTGTCTATGACATACAGATTGTCGGGAAAACAGTGTGAGAAGCAATATGTGTTACCCTAAAAATGATTAAAATGAGCCTGCATTCTTTTGACCACATTTTTGTGAGTTGCTGTGTCTCCTGGCTGCTTCTATCCTGCTCTGTTTAAGATTAAGAAAACCTTTATTAGTCCCACAATAGGGAAATTGCAAACCCCGTAATGCCCAGCTACGGTGTCTGTTTTGTTCCAGTTTTTCTGCTCCGAGCACAGAGCCTATTCAAACTGAGGAAACACAGAGTGAACAGATTGGAAACAAACTTCCTCGAAAGATGGGTCAGAGAACGGTTCCTGGTCCTGGACCACGCTCCTCTTAGGGTGTCTGAAAAGTCTAAAAATTTGTTCCAGGGAAACAAACTCTGGTTCACTTTATGAAAACCAGATGCTTCCAGTATGAGTACACCCTTAATACCTACATATAGCAAATTCCTGAACTTGCTAAACATGCCCTAGTGTGCATAGCTTAATACTCAACCTTGTTTGCAACCCTCTCAGAACAACAGACTGATATTTTGACAGATCACTGTGCACCTCTCAAAATCGCTTCAACATCAACAAGCAAAACCAGAATGAATCCACATAAAAGGCACACCGGATTATAAGGCGCACTGTTGAAAAAACTAGGGCTTTTAAATGCATTTTCCAGTGCGGAAAAACTGTATGGATTCCAAAAAGCCATTTAAAAGACAAATGACTGCCTCCTAAATTAGCCTAGCTTGGCTTTATTCTCATCACTTCCTCTTCAGATGGGAGGCCACATGTATCACAGCCACACTGTTTACAACATAACTGAAGATGGATTAAGATAAGAAGCTAACACAAAACGTCCTAGCGGAGTCAAATCCCGATTGGATGAGAGTTTTGTGGAATTAAAACATCAGGATACTTGTTTATGACTTCCTCGGTGAACCATAGGCTAATTAAAATTTCTGTCACTCTGTGTTGTGCAGCTAGTTCTGGTAATTGTGTGGGGGGGTTGGATGACTGATAGCAATTTTTCTGTTTTAGTTTATCTTCCTAATCTACAACAACACTGAAGATAAAGAGGATTAAGCAGAATTAGTCATCATCTTATTATTATTTTTTTTAATCAAGGAATTTTAGTTTTCAAAACATTTCATTTGGTTAGCAGGATTGATCTAGTTTAAAAAAAATATAAAAAGTTGAAAAAAAATAAATTAGTTTCAACACTAACAGTAAATCGTTGCATAGTGCTGTTTAAGGTTGTAATATTTTGAAGATTTTTTTTTAAATAAATATATAAATTCTTTGTTGTCTTTTTCTGTTGTTTGCACAGATTTTTGATGTGATGACATTTAAAGACATTCAAAGAGAGTTGACTGCAGCAGCATTTCTCTTAAATCTCCATCCCACATAGCAATATTGTGGAAGTAACAATCAAATCACAATAATTTTTTAAAAGAATGGAACAAACAATGATAATCAGTCTGCTAGTTTACCTCAAATATCTAAAAAAAAACTTTCAAAATTCATAAAAATACTAAAGTGATCTGGACCAGAAGATCTATGATTATGTATGCTAAAACACTAATTTCCTCAGAATTCTGTTTCGTTTGAGTCTAAATTTAGCAGATATATTAAGATAAATCGGTCCTATATTCTGCCTCTGCATTATGTGTAAATGATACAATGATTTCTATATAAAATGTCACGTTATCCTAGCCGCTTGATCAAGCCCTGAGGCACTCCACATGATAAAGTAACTATTAGTTCGTCATCACATGTGACAACGACTTAATCCCTACATTATAGTATTTAAACTGTGGACTATACCTGGTAATCCCACCCACTTTTTTTAAGATGCCAAGAAGAATTATATGGTCTACTGTATTAAAGGCCATACTTAAAGAAAGCAGAACTGAATCCTGGTTTTTGTTCATGGATGTCCGCTTGTATTTAAATCAGCATTGATATTGTTGAACGTGTAATTGTAATTTGCCTATGCATCATGTGTCCCAGCTTCTAATTAATAATTCTCATCAGCTGTGGCACCTCCTATATGATCTGCCTCTGGCAAGTTTCTGGTGCCAGAGTGTCTTGTGTCCCAGCTTTTACTGCAAGAGTTACCCCTTTGGAGTTTTGACCATGACCTTAAGGACACTACTTAAAATCTTTGCATTCCATTTGGTCTTAATTCCCAATGTGATGTATTCTAACCAAACTATCACATTTTGTTGCAGTATTTTAAATTAAGCCAAGAAACCTGTTACTAAACTGATTTGATTTTTTTATTTGTTCCCGACCAAAACAACCCTTTTTAATTTAGGTTATTATGCTGTCTCTACCAGAGATCCATGGTCCTTTTTCAATGCATTCTTGATGCCAAGTTGAGCCCAAGATTTCTATCTATTTAAGTCTGCTCATCATGACTGTGGTACAACATGTGGGGACTTTACGTGATAGTCCCACCATGTTTTTCAGAGTATCTTGTTTTGGCATAAAATTACTTTTTATTTGGTAGGATTGTCTGGTTTTTAGCAATTAGTTGAAGGTAGAAGGGTACCAACCCTACCAAGTGTAGTCTTCGTACAGATACTATTTCTAGGTCTTACAACCAAAGTTTAGAAAAAAAAAATCACAATATTGACAAAACAGACTTAATGAAAGTTAAGAGTTTTTGTTTTTTTTTCTCTCGGATTTCCAGAGACACAATAATAAAACATTGCAAACTCACACATACAGACTGTGATTCCAAGTTCACACAATAAGATTGAGCCTTGGTGTAAATATACAGTACATATACATGTTACTGATGGATCTAATCCCAAACTGACCTAGAATACTGAATCCACAACAACTGAGCTTAAATATGACAAAACTTTACTGTATATGAAAGTGAAATGAGGAAAATCAAAAAGGTAAAAACAAAAAAACAAGAGCTGATAAGTACCCCTTGGAGACTGACGACACCAGAGACGTACTATATCTTTTGAAGTATCAGTCATGTTTTTTTTGCTTAGTTTGGCAAAAGGTGCAACTTCAACTTAGGTGTGACTTATGTGATTTAAAGAAAATTAATAAAAATGCTTATATTTGTTATTTTTCCACTAACAGCTGCGAGAGCACTATAGGCTTTTATCACTAATTGCTACTGAGAACAAAAGAGAGGAAGTGGGTGGGGTCCAAAACAAACATGGAGGACAATCTGATCATTCTCCTCCTGAACTTTATATATTTTTTTTAAAATTGAGATATTTTATTGTTGTTTTTTTTTTCCTTTTTCAGATCAATGCGGGTCAGCAAGTCATCAATCTGGGTCACAGAGAGACAGAAGTACCGCTGAAGGCAGCCATCATTCAGATGTAGCTCTTGCAGTAGATGCTGAACCTCACTGTACTGAGAGTCTCTGAATGATCTCATGAACCCAGACATGGAGTTGTGATTTTTTTATGCTTTTGTAGAGCTTTCTAAAATAAATAAATATGATCTCTCAACATATTAAGTTTTTTTTTCTATGGATTGTAAATAAGAAAAACAAACAATATTTCCATGTAGTGATGACATTACAAACTTTTGACGGAAGCTCCTCCCACACGTTTGGACAAGCGTCCAAACTGCTAAAAGAGAGTCAGCATATCCTGGACTTGGTGGGGTTGTTCAAAAGCATCACACTTTTCTCCCAAATGTGAGACTTACATTATTTTTTTTCCTTCTTTATGAAGCATTTTTGGGTGTTGCGATGTATGTTCTGGGGCAACTTATAGTTAGAAAATAGTCACAACAATCAGAATGAATTTGTTTACTGAATTTGACTCAAACTAAGAAGTGTCAATCTTGGCAGTTCCACAAAAGACCACCGGAGGCTGGTATCATAAGGGAGAAACTCCTGTCTGACAAATGCTGTACCACTTTATACAACTGAGTACTTAAAAGTGTTTTGGACATTGTTTTAAAACCTTAATTTCATATCTCTCTTGTCTCACGACAAATGTCCGGTGACTTTGTGATCATCTGGTTCCTGATTTCTTAATATTCCAATAAATATATACCTATTCTTTGGCCCATTAGTCCATCTACTTCCTGTTATCATTTTGCATTTTTCTTTGACCAAAACGGAGATTGCATTGAAAACCATTCACAAAAAGCCATTAGAATGCAATGAAGACAGTCTGGACTTAGTAGAATGCTTTTAAATTATTGGACAATACCTATTGGAATGATCAAACTTTCTTTTATTTTCCCTTGAAAATAAAAGTGCCTTAAATCAACCTTGGTGATGAACTGGTGCTATATAAATAAGCCAAATTGAAATGAACAAATTCAGCTGTTTTGAGGTTTCGTTTGGTTCAACTTTGCTGTAAACCATAGACTAAAACGGACAGAGAGGTAATTAACTGGAACAGAAAGAGCTGTGAATGATTGCAACTGAAACCTGGTGTGACTGAGACAAAGAGGGGAACAGAAACTTGAAAACACTATGTAACCTGAACAGAAAAAACTGCATAATTTAATCTAACCAACAACCTAAAAACACTAAATTAAAAAAGGCACCAATCCTCACAAGTAATGCTCTTTTTAAAATGAAAGTCCCAATTAGAATTTTTCTGTGACCATATGGCTCTTATAAGCAAGCAGTTAACATATTTACTGTCAATGTTGTTAAAGTTTCAGCGTGAATCTGCCCTTGAGATTTATGTTTACCCAAATTGCTTTGATGCAATAATTCATTCATTTTACCTCATAACCAGCACACTTGGTGCAGGATGGCTACAGTCTAACCGCAACTCTTAAAAAAATATTGTCATTCTGAGAGCAACCGCAATCCACAGACATTTCATGATGCTTGTTCTGTCAGCTCCACTTTGTCTTTCGGTGCATTATGAGGGTCATAAAGTGCAGCAGCAGAATGGGTAAAAAAATCCTGTCTGGTGTGACCAAATCTGAAGTGTCAGTTGAGTTGGAGTTGCTAGCCCACTACAGAGCAAGCCAGTCAGTGTAAGTGCCAGCTACCCTTGAATTATAAAGACTGAAAATCAAATCAACTTTTAATTCATATACATTTTTTTTAATAAAAGGGTTCCATCCACACCCAGCAGTCACATTTTAAAAAGAACCATCATCCCTGCATGAAAGAGAATCATCAGAACAGCCCAACAAGTTCAAGGACTCTTTCCTTTTGTTCCATATAAACCTGCTCTCATTAACCTGCTGAGCTGAGCTACACAGAGGGGGCTGAATGTGTAAATGTTCTTGCTTAGAGATATTATTTGACAAGTAAATGGAGACAAAATCAAAACGCAGACAGTTTCAGATCACGTGGCACCCTGTTTAAACAGTAGCTGTTGCTGAACATTTGGTCTTTAGAAAAGTGACATTTACCCATTTATTTATGCCTTGTTAAGATGCAAATGTGAACTGTAAATGCTAAATAAATATGAAAAAGAATCTTTTCCAGTAAATAAAGCAGTATTTTAAAGAAAAGAGCCCCAGCATAGAACATATTGAGTGGTGACACATGGCCTGAGGGAAGGATATTTATCAGGCTATTATAGAATGATAACTACAATATTTAAAGGCATTTTCTCTCTAAAAAGTTATCAGTATAGTCAGGAATAGAACTTTTCAATTTGATGTCTCTGGCAAGAGCTGACTACATTGGTTTTTAACACATATTAACCTTTGGGGCTTCATTTTTCAACAAGCTGGGCTTTTTAAACTGTTATCAGACTGAGGACACATTGCAATAGTAGGATGAAGAGCATTTGCAAGCTTTACACAATATGAAGCACTTCACTCCCCACTATGTCATGCATGTTTAATGTTATTTACAACAGTTGTGAACATGATGTGCAGTGACAGGTGTTTGTTAGAGTTACATAGTGGGCTGAACCAGATGAGTGCATGTTCTAAAAGTTAGTAAATACCTCGCATCTGTGCAGTTCTTTGATATTCAAAGCAATTTTATACTGATTTTGATTTTTTTACTTGTGCACATCAAATGCACATATAGACACACATTCACTCACATTAACAAAACAATGGGGAACAAAACACTTCTACTGCTCAACCAACACATTCTCATCACCAAGTCGTCACCTATTGATGTTTGGTTGAGGACCCCTCTGTGGTACTGGACGCGGACTGGTCCTCGGGATGCATATAGTAACGGTACCCAAACTCAGTACCTGCTGCCTAACCCAGTTAAGGTTTGCGCCCGGTACCACATCTAGTACCAGTTCAGGTCCGGTACTGTGTCTTGTACTGCATCCATTAGGTTTGGGGTACCGATGGGCTCCTTAACCAAACGTCAATATGTGGCGACTTGGGAGTGAGAATGTCTTAGCTCAACCTTACCTGTCAGGGTTAACTAAGAGCTCAGTCTCTTGTCCAAGGTCACTTCCACTATTCTGCTTAGCCATAGTCACCTTGTCACATTGGTTAACTCTAGAATCTCTCCAGGACAAAACAAAACTCTCTCTTGGTGTTGGAAGTTAGATGGTCTTAGCACAACCTGTACAGGACGAGTTTAAGTCACTAGAGACTGTTTCCCTTAAGGAGCTCCAAAAAGTTGCCTGACTTGAGAAAATAAAAGGGTTATGTGGTGCACTGCTGATAAACTGAGCAATGTAGTTGAGCATAATAGTGTATGAGTTGGCTTAGAAAATAGACATTATCTTCATCCAGGATGAGGAAAAAAACAAGCTTCAGTATAGATTGGCGTAAGGTTAACCAGCAGCCGCCAATATCTGCCAGAGAGGCATAAAGAATGAGGCATAGACAGTGTGGGAAAACAGAAAAGTACCTGGCAAAATAGTCCACCTGCAATAAAAGGCAACAGAAGCAACACAGTGAATGAACACTGTGAACCAATACAAAGAGCCACGAAGAAACACAATGACTCAGTAACCTCACAGAAAACTCAGGGGACAAAACAGGAAAAAAAGGCAACGTCATAAACCAAATCCAGTGTAAGTCTTGTGGAAAGCTTACGTCAATAAAACAGGATGTTCTTTTAAGATGAAAAAAGGAGCATAAAAGCTAATGTGAGAAAGAGATAACAGGAAGTGCAGGAACAAAACCTCAAATCTGTAAAATCAGATCCATTGACTGTATAGCCTCGTTTCCACTGAGCAGTCTGGTCCGGTCCGGTATTTTGAGCGCTTCCATTGTAAAATTGACCCGTTGAACAGTTCTGACCTGTAACTCTGGAGGGCCCCCAATGGTTGTAGGTCTGTAGAAAAATAGTGTCGCTGTTGCTACCTGCTGATTGGCAGAAAGTGATAATGACATTACAAAGCACCAAAATAGCGCTAAGCTAGCGATTCCATTTTCCTCTTTACAGCAGTATTCTTCTTATCCGCCTGCAATCTTCTTTCAAACAACATTAAATTCCTGTTACACACCATGTACAAAAGGAAAGCAAGAAAAAGATGAGCTGCTGGATGACCTCCATTGTTGTTGCTTTTCTAGTCGTCGCACTACAATAACACAATCACACGCTAGCAGACTTCTACTGAAAGCAAGCTAGTGAGAATCTGTTCATCAAATGCTTCAAACGGTCAACATCATAAAACATACTTTTATTGAGGAATCTAATCGGTCAGTTTTTTACTTGAATCAGTGAATAACTTTCACTGTAAGAAAAAAAAAAATCATGAAAAAAAACGGTTAGCAAGAACATGTCAGAGATGGTGATCCTGACAAATATATTGACTGAGTAATAGCTATTTATTTCTTTATTGAAATTATTGGTATTTTTGCCTTTTGGAACCAGTGGCTACTTTCTATTTGGAATTCCAGAGGGGAGGGGGCAGTCGAATTCTGATACAAAGTCAATGATAAGATCATTGCCAAATACACAATTACATCACGGGCTGGGACAAAGTAAAAGTAATGGGTAAAAAAGAAAAAGTTCAAAAAGATTTAGAAATGAAGAGACACAAAAGCAACCCCATAAAATAATTTGGGGAAGGACACTTGATAATTTCTTCTGCATGGAGCACAACCTCACAAAAGGGACATGTTTTTTTGGATCACAGGCTGGTCTAGAGTAGGGGTGTCAAATTCAATCACTCGGGGGCCAAAATCCAAAACACACCTTAGGTCGCAGGCCGAACAGGATTAAACATTGAACACACTAAAACTAGACTTTTAAAACTTACTATGACTAAAGACAGCCAGGAATATTATTCCAGAATAAATCAACTTAAACCTTGAATACCTTTCAATAGTTTACTCTCCATAATTTCTTTTTTCTTTTGGTCAAAATGATCCAAGTTAGAAATAACTGCAAGATAACATGGGGTCAGTGAAAACAATGAAATGAAATGATCAGGAGGGCCGGATATAATCACCCGGCGGGCCGGATCAAGGCCTTGATTTTGTCACATGTGGCCTAGAAGGTCAGGTCCATTAATAGCAGCTGATTGTTACGCATTTTACGGGTGCAAAACCCTCTGAGAAAGACGAACAGTTATGTACTCTTATCCACCAACTCTAACTTCCCACTCTCTCTGTCTTCTCCTTTCTGTCCTGTCCAACAAGAAAAGTATAAAAATGTAATAATATTACTAAAGTTTAGCCTCAGGTACAAAAAGGGTTTATACAAATATACATTCCTAACCCCCTAATCGTAACAGTAAAATCTGTTCAACCCAAGAGGCCTTTCATCTGTTTGCTCAGCTGTAGGACAGATCAAGTAAAGTAAAAAAAGAAGAAAAATGTAAACTTAAACTACATTTTTCTCTTTATACATGTCATATGAGCTCTTGGCTTAAACTGTTCTGTTGGGTGCCTTTTACATGCCTCCCTAGAAATATATTCCAAACCATGTGAAAGAAGCCTTAGGACCTAGGACACGCTACAGCAGGATAAGGCCATTTCAGCCCTTCAGGGTGATCTGCAAGATTTCCTTGCAGATCACCTGGTTCAGGTGTTTTCGACAAGTAAGAGAATGCCGGATAACGATGCTGGAAAAAAAAAAGGAGGAAACAGCCCAAAGTGCTTACCCCTACACTACAGTGATTGTGTCTCTCAGCTGGCCTAGGAGACCACTGGAGTTCCTGCCACAGAACTGGAGGATGTTTCTGCATAGAAGTACATCTTGATACCTTTGCTTAGATTGCTGACCTCACAAACCCAAACAAAGGACAAACGTAAAAAGATAAATAGATGGATGAAGGGGCTATTGGGAACACTTCATCTCCAATCCTTGTTTTAAAGAAGAGATCAGTAACTCCACTAAGTGGCAAAGGCTTGGTCCATCTGAAAGACAGCTGGTAAACATCTTGCTTCAGCAAAATTAATAATTGTAGAAAAGTGTATGCTCTCTTGCAAATATGACTCAAGAATTACACTGAATGAATCCAGAAACCAACAAATAGTTTGATACAACCAATAGAGAGATGCACACCAATGGTTCTCCCAAACAAATTGTAAGGCTGTGTGTCTGTGATTTTTAAAAGACTTCCACTTTTCCACACCAGTGACCTTCTAGAGTCTCCTTGTGAGACTGATGAAGTTTAACCTGGAGGCTGTGCACATGCCAGAAAAAAAAAGATTGCGTCTGCTTGTCCAGCGACCCACAACAAGAAGTACTGCATGGCAGAGATGATCAGCACAATGATTTATGTGGCTGCAGTAATAAGCAGTGTTCTAGCATCAGAATCTAAGACACCATCAGAGCGGGGACATCTGTGAAGAAGAAATGAGGACGCTGGCCAGAACTCAAGCTATAGATTGAAGAACTTTCCAATATATTTGCTGTTTACCTATTATTCATGGGTTAGCCACAAGAAATATGGGAACAGTAATCCCTCATAAGATACAGTTATCCAATACATGTTAGCAATCTTTTAACAAAATAGAGCTATTTATTTTCATTTTGCAAAAATGCAGCTTTCAGGTCATGAGAGGGGACTGCTGCAGCCCATACCCACACACAGATACAGGTCCAGATCTTTATCATGATAAAACATTCCACGGCACACTTTTGTCGTTATGGGACTCTCGATGAAATATGCTCTGTACAGCTGTGGGGTGTTCTGCCTGGCAAGGATAAAATGATGAGTTCAGGATTGTTAAGATTCTAGTTTTAGTCAGAAACGGTAATCTTTCTGTTACTTCGGTTGAACACAGGTGTCTCCTACTGTGTTTATCAACAACTCTTTGCCTTTGGGATCGTTGACGTATTGGATGGATGACATAACAATCCCTAATTCCTCCAAATTTCAGCAAAGTGGAGGAACAAACAAGCATGACAATTGTAGAGCTGATAATAATTTGATATTCATGCATTAATTAAAGACATTGCTCCATTTTTACATTATTTTGATTTCTAGCCTAAAATGCCGAGGTTTGTGGTTGTAACTAATAAATCTGTTTCCCAATTCCTTCTGGTGCTATTGGGTTGCTGGAGCCTATCCTAACAATTGTTGGGCAAAAGTGGGGTTCACCTTGGACATTTTGTCAGTTCATCGCAGGGCCACAGAGACTAACAACCACACATTCTGACCTAAGGGACAATTTAGAGTCATCCATTGACCTATGACGCCTGTTTTTATACTGTGGGAGGAATCCAGAGTGCCCCAAGAAAAACCTACGCTCGCACCAGGAGAACGTGCAAACTCCACGCACAAAGAACCCAGCTGGGATTTTAACCTTCTTGCTGCGAGGTGTGAGAGGAAACCAGCCCCAATGCAACGGTCTTGATTGTAAAAGGAAAAAGAATCAGTGTGTATTGATATCAAGTGGTTACCTGGCAACCTGACTTGGTCCAGTTA
>NC_050521.1:2191783-2294805 GCF_002922805.2 Oryzias melastigma | reverse complement strand
ATCAGAAGGAGGTTGAACATCTTGGTCAAAAAAAGCCAGACCTTTGTGTTTCTTTTGCAACCATCCCTGGCTTCAGGTATTAATAATAAGAGAAATAATGGAAACAAAGACATGCAGGGAAGACAGCATGATTTGAACATACAAAAAGTTTTCTACCATTAATACTATTTATTATTACAGAAAAGCAATTAGAGCTAAGACTGACTGATTCACTCTCTCTCTAAATGTATATATGGCTCCTGAAACTTCTCCTCCTTAGCATCCTCTGCAATGAAAGGCCTTGTCCTCACAGCTGGCAGCGTGCAGCTCCTCCAACAGATTAGCATACAGAGAGGTTCTTTCATGAAATTCAAACATCCTACAAAATTACAATGACAATGAGAAAGAACTTAATCTTGCAAGAAATGGTCCTTCGATCATAACTGATGTGCAATATGGCATCTCAAACCGTATGCATGGTTCTCTACAGTCATAATTAGAAATAAAAATGTTCAATGCATCAATGACACTTTTATTTTACCCTATTGGGTGTCTAACACACACAAAACTATCAAGAAGTCTTTTTTTTATATTTGTTTTGGATTTAAACTGAAATTTTGAATAATTCTGGGTACAAGATTTTTTATATCTCTACGATACTAAACAAAACAATAGTGATTTTTTATAGTTATATAAACAAAAAAATACCTACAACAAACAGTAAAATAAAGGTTTTAACCCCTTCTGAAAATAAATAATTTACATTTTGGTATCACACTCCAGACTTTTTTTTATTATTCTTCTGTTCAATTTGGTTTGTGTCATCTTGGTGCATCTCTTGCCCTCTTTTTTTAAGCATTATTTACAGTCAGTGTGCTTTTTTAACTCTTCAAATGAGTCCATTACTGCATACATACTCTATACGTTCAAGTCTTTTTTTCCCTCCACAGAAGTGATTTCTTGCCCTCAGAACTTTTTTTGTCGGCTGCGTTTTTGTGCCCTAACCCCCAACCGGTTGAGGCAGATGGCTGCCCTCTGGTTCTGCTGGAGGTCTCCTACAGTTAAATAGGGGTCATTCCTTTCTATGGTTGCCTGCTGCCTCATTCCTGCTAAAGACAGGAGAATAAATCAAAGTGAAGATTTCATGCAGTCTGTTGGTTTCTGTAGCTAGTTGCTAGTCCGTCGGTGAATTGTATTCTGTAACTGAGACGACTTTAGTTGTAAATGTGTGCCTCTGACTGCTATTTACTGCTACCAGAGTAGGGATCGTTAACACCAAGAGTTATTATGTTTAGTGAAGTCATTGTATTACTTCACTTGTTCAAGTCTTTCAATTGTTCCCCTTTTTCTGTCACAGAAGTCATTGTAGTCCCAGAGATTCCAGCTCTTTAAAAAAGAGGCCGATTCTGTTCCATGTAGAAATTTGAAACGTACTTGTTTGTATGTTCTTTGACTGAAGAAGCTACTTGATTGAGTGCCAAAACATTTCAAGAAAGAAGACTTTCAGTCCAGATGCAATGACTATTTAAAGATGACAAGTGGATGAATAAGAATCTTCCCCTACGTACATATTTATCTGACCTTTATGAAAAACAAGTACTTCTCTTCCTCAGTACTTCATGCCTGAAACTATCTCCTACTTTTCTCTTGATTGAATTTCATTAGATTTATACTATGAGCTATTTATTCATCTTAAATTGCAAAAGACTTACGGCACTCTCTCTGCTTAGCTTCTGTTGTTTGACTTGCTGGACAGTAAATCTAAGTATCTACAGACGTGGACAACAGTGTTGGTACCCCTCAGTTAAAGAAGGACAAACCCAGAATTCTCACTGAAATCACTTGAAACTTACAAAAGTAACAATAAATAAAACACCTGTGATGTGAATTAAAGGACACACCTGAGTTAATCATGTCACTCTGGTCAAATAGTTTTCAATCTTTTATTGAGGTACCATCATTTTTGTCCAGGCCTGTTTCATTAGTTTTTTTTTTTTTTTAATAATTATGGTAATCAACAATTCAGAATTGATGGCTGATTTTGATTGTTTAATTTTCATTTTTTTACATTTATTTATTGTTACTTTTGTAAGTTTCAAGTGATTTCAGTGAAAATTGTGGGTTTGTCCTTCTTTAACAGAGGGGTACCAACAACACTTTTGTCCACCACTGTAACTGTGGTCAGAGAAAAAGGTGTGAATGAAACAGACTAATTGGTTGTTGGTTTCCAAAAGTGAACAAACCTTCAAGATTTAAAGACTGGAGATATTTATGGTTCCATTATTTTTGTTGTTGTCTTTGCCATTGCCATATATCAGGGGCGTCATATTCAATCGCACAGGGGCTAAAATCGAAAACAACCATTAGATCGTGGGCCGCCAGCAACACAGTAAAAATATATCGCTTTTTGAGCTACCATAATACTTCAACTGTTTACACAATGAATGCAATTCCAATAGATTCTGATGTAACAAAAAACACTTCATGGTTGTGTTAGTAAACTGTTGCAAAATGGTGCAAATCTGCTTCTTCCGCGTCAGTATCAGATGAGTTATATTGATTGCATGAACACTTCACTGTTGTACGGTGTTGCATATTAGTGCAAAGCTGCTTTTCTTTAGAATCTAATGATATAAATTGCATTAATGATTGATAAGTTACAGTAGTTGAAAGAATTCTAACACCTAAAGCTTCAGGGCTAGGTACTAACCCCATAGCAAACTTGCAGTAGCTAGAATATTGGACACTCTAACATAGTAATGATAGTAGTAGTGATAGTAGTCATAATGTATAGCAGGAATCTTCTAGTGTGAAGGTTAAGCCCCTAGTTGACAAGCATTAGGCGGATGTACTTTTGCTTCAGATCTGCTCTCCCACCATGTCTTCAATCCACGACCTCTATTTTGATCTCAGCCCGCCCAACACATTCTCACCCCCAACTCATCACATATTGACATTTGGTTAATGACCTGTCCACGTCACTTTTTGACACTTTGGGTGTCCCCAACTCATTGTTTGACGTGGTGTTTGTTCGTTAATTATAGGGTCCACAATCCTCAGTACGCAGAACCCAGATGCGGTATCAGATGCGGTACTGGACCTGAACGGAAACCAGGCGTGATCCTGGCCAGGACTTGAGAACCGGTACTGGATTAGGGTACTGGTGTGCTTCCCATCCTGGTACTGGACCAGTTCCGGTAGCCCGGAGGTTGGGGACCCATGACTTAAAGGGAACACCCAGCGCGTCAAAAAACAACTAGTTGGGGACACCCAAAGATTAAAATGTCCTTAAAAAAGTGTCCTTAACCAAATCTCAATATGTGACAAGCTGGAAGTGAGTGTGTGCTGCTGCCTGCCTTCCATTGATACTTTTGCCTTTGCTGATGAGATTGTGCATGTACTGTATTTTGGATCCTGAGAATTGTTTGGATTATTTGGAGTAGCATTGCATTTCCCTCCACTAGACTGTTACAAGTTTTTACTCTTCTGACTTTTCGTGCCTCTCTCACCACAGCGCCCTTGCTTGCCTTCTACTCCCAGGGGCATTTAGTGACTGTTTAGTGACAGTCTGCCTTGACCAAATCACCTCAGACTACAGAGTTCTGGTCCAGACCCCTACAGACTTCTCCATCAATACAAGAATTTGTTCAATCTCTATTTTATTTCAATTTCATATTGATCAAGGTGTGTGACACAGCAATTATTTATCCACATCAGCTCTGGGGTTCTTTATCATTTATTATATTTAGTTAGCTGTGCTTCAGTTTGGTGCAGTGTGATTCACATGTTGTTCCTCTCTCCCACTCCCGAGGAACATGTGAATCATAATTCACATTTTGATTATTGGGATAATCATATTTAAAAGACCACTGGGAGCGCTTTGACAATAAATAAAACAGTTTGTGTGGGACTTTAACACTTAAACATTCTTTGCAAAAAAGTTGTTTAAAATGCTTCCATGCACAACTATTGTGACCTACAGCATTTAAAGGCATTAAATGACAGAGAGGAGCACAATGAGATTTTTTTTTCACTTTATTCTGTAGCATAACACAAGAATAAAAGCCCTCGGCGTTTTAATTTTGAAGCTTATCCAAAACAATTACTGTCATTGTCAAAGTCTCAAAAAAGGCAAAGGGGATCAATTTTTAAACTTCTCCAATGCACTCCTGAGATGGAGCCGTCATCTTTGTTGGCAGCAACCATCACTGCATGTAAATCAAGAAACCAGAGTAATTACAGCAGCGTTCGTGCATTCAAAGCAGCATTCAGCAGCATCAGTCGCTGCTGTTCACATGACATGCCTTCATGACATTTCCAAGGAGTGTGACATGTGACGCCACGAGCAGTGACAAACACTGAGCTGCACCCTTCAGACAGTACCCAGTGACACATGAAAAAGCCCAACCTTACATTCGCTATGGGGCCTGTGAAACATAGGTTCTAAAATGCAAGTCATAAATATAACTCTGCAGGCATGCAACAAGACTGCTTGTCAGCAAACAAATTGAAACCCATCATCTCGTACAGTTATTTTCTTATTCTCTTTCGATGGTGGAGCCATATATATAATGCACAGGGCTGTCACTCTTTACTCGAAAGAATACACACTGATGGACCCTGGGTGTCAAACTCACTTTGAAGTTCATGCAACATGCTGGTGAAGTCCTACACTCTGCTCAGCACTAGCTGTGAATGTAAAGTAGGCTAGTTCCTGGTGTTCACAAACACACACACCATGTGGTCGAAACAAATCCTGGTGAATGCAGGTCAGCAGGTTGCACAGCATCGTGGCATTTTGCATTGCCTAAAATGAGTCATGGTTTGGATCAAAGCTCCATATTAGTCATTTGTGTTAAAATGCATATTTCACTTTATTGTTTAGCACTGTTGCTACAAAGAAACCTGACATTCAGTATCAGCATCCTTTTTCTTTTTTTTTACTATTGAATATACTTCATCGGTTTGACTAATTCTATTTCTTCTGTGTTAGACCACAATAAATCCCTCCACAAACTGTCCGTTCCATCCTCATTTCTGTTTTTTGGGAGCGACTGCACTGCCCCTCTTAGCCTGTGGAAGTCTGGGCAGGATAATCCCTATTGTGTTAATCTGAGAGATTAGCCTCTAGGAGGCTCGGAAATGTAGTCGCTGAAAAAGTTTGCGTTACTTCTGGGCTTGACCCCCCGAACCACAAAATACAAACTGTGTTGTAGTTATCTTGCCTGCTTCCCCTCCTGGAAGGAGCCATGATCCAAATTAAAAGGGACAACCTCAGGCCTGGAAATAGGTGAGTCACACAGCTTTCTTCAGATTCTTGCTTCCAGATATCATCATGACTGTGGGATTCACAAATAACTTCAGGAGGAAAAGAGCAGCAATTTTATTAATGAGCAGATTTAATGTTTTTATTAAATTAACCTGCTGCAATGAGCATTAGGGTTTAGACAGCTTTGGTCAGCTTGTGCATAGTCCCATATTTTGTTGGGTTAAAAAGCTTTTAAAATGAAAATGGTGTTTTTTGTGTATTTAATGTGTTTTGTGGCATTTTTCTGATGACATATAAAGAAAATTAAGTTTAAAATTACATTTTTGATTATGGCGTCCCGTTGAATTCATGGGAACTGTTTGAATGTTGATAATGGAGGAGAAAACAAAGAACTGTGGCTTGTATTATATGTTGGAATAGAATTATGAAATCAAAAGTCTGGAGCAAGATTTGCCAGATATGCACTGCTTTGACATTTCACACTAAGCCTCTTCCAGCTGTAGCTAGCAGACATGTAGACTAGACAGTAGCCTACAATAGAAAAAGAGGAACAATCCCCTTCGTTTGTGTAGTGTGAACGCCATGCTAAACTCTGAATGTGGTTAGAAGAAATATATAGTTGTTATTTTTCATTTTTTAACGAAAAAATAAAGGAAAAAAAGAGCTGTAAGCTAGAAGGAGTAAACAGGGAGCTCTCAGCCACGGGAGGGGGGAGGATTGTTCCATGGTAATCCGCCCACAACTCAGCGGGAAATTTCTAAAGAATTTGTACCGTTCTGCAGTACTTATGTCCTAGAAAACGACACAATTTTTTTTCAAATTTTGGCAATAATGATACGCAAGACTTAGATCACATATTCCAAAATGCTGCTGCGCGGTGACAAATGCACAATTTTCACCAAATTTAGCAGGTGACCACGTGGCGGCATTGGTACTGGGGAGGTGGGAGTTGGATTTTTACACATCATTCGGTGGCCGCAGAGGTTTAAAGCTGCTTGGCAGTTATCTGTCTGCCACCACCCTGTGGATCACCAGCTGTCGCCCAATTTTGGAATGGCGTCATCCCTTACGTCTGCCTGACTGCTGCCGTCTACATTCATGACCATTCGTGGCGGCATGAAATCTAGAAGATTCTGCTGATGCCTCCCATCACTTGGTCACAGTTGTATTTGCATTGAAGATCTCTGGGAATTACGGGATGTAACGATTCTGTTGAGCCACAATTCAATTCGATTTACATTTATAGTCACAATTTTGATTTTTTACTAATTTTTCAAGCATTTTTTTTTTTTTTTTACTAAAACCACAGTTAGAAAAAACAACTAATTTTTAAGTGTTTTCGTATTTTGATCTATTTTTTTACGAGTAATACTTTTAATTGGGTTAAAATTAACCGGCAAAAGTGATGGTGTGATGGCGATAGGGTTTTGGGGTGAAATACCTTGTAGGGTATTAGGATGGAAGAGTATTATTCTCAAAAACATGTCCAACTGTGCAATTACAAGGCAATTGAGCTAATTTCTGCTTTAATGAAAATGATAAATTCAAAAGACTTTTTTATTCTGCATTTCCACAGAACACAAAAGATGCACTGCAGCAAGTTAGTCGTGACCCGAGAACAGTTGGGGGCTTTCATTTTGTTTCTGGCACAGAGCGGGAAACCAGCCTGCATAGCATTTTTTGCATGGCTCCTAACACCCAAGTGGAAGCAGTGAGTAATAGTTCATTATCACTTTGTGTTTTAGCGCCACCCAATTAACAAGGGGAAATGTTATTTTACAACAAATGAGGGTTCTTCACAGGGGTTTCTCCGAGGCCACAACCTCACACATGGTGTCCTGGCACAGCAAGTCGGGCAGATTTTCATGGTGGTGATTTTGTGCTGTTATGAACAGAACAGATCTGTGGTAAACTTTGCTCTGCTGAAGAGAATTTTCATGATGAAACTGAAGGACAAATATCAATCACGTCCACAAGCTCTGTCTACGTGTTTAAATGAAAAAAAACAATCTTATTCTAACCCATGCAGCCAGTTTGCTCTTTTTTTTTCACTGAATCCTATCGTTCTCTTCACTTCTTTGTGCCTGCACCAATCACTGTGTTTAAATCACTGAGGCTCACAGTAAGAATTATCATCAGTAGTCATCTAGGGTTATTTCAGAAAGAGGCCTGCTGTCTGACACCAGCATGCTTTCAATACATTTTTTCCCCTGAATAAGTGACCATCTGCACTGCAGCAAAAACACACTGAAAGTATGGATCTCCAACATGGTCTAAAACTTGTTTATTCTAAAATCAGTATTGCACTTCTTGTTTTTTTTTTTTTAATTCAGAACAGGTGCTGTTTATTTTTAAGCTGTGGCTTCGTGAAATACTGTACTCTTTCAACAGACTTTGGGGTGTAAAAGTAGACAAACATGCATTTGTCTTTGCAGGAAGCCACTGGGTGTCTCACAGGACGGTTCTTGTTTAAAGAGGTTAGAAGGTTTTTGGCTTGTTGACCTAGAAAACATTCCCTCTAGGACAGAATGTAAAGAAAACACTTTGCTGCCAAGCCCACATGTCAGCCAATCACTTAATTTTTTTTTTTTTTTTTTCATCATACTGAAAATCAATACAAATTCTCTCTATTTGTGTCTAACTTGGGGGGAAAAAATAACACAATATCGCAAAAAGCCTTTACTCTATAGCCATTTTCCTTTGGGACACAGTGTTGTGTTTACAGGAAATAAACCAATAGATAATACGGGAGTTTTTCTTTTTATTATGACCTTACAAATACTCGGTTGAATCAGTGCACTCAAGACAGATTTGTTCTATTGTGGATGCTGGTCACCAAAGAGCGCCTGTGTGCGTCATTGATACAACTAACAATACTTTCATAAAACCAGCTTGAGATCACTCAGACATAAATTGCATTTATGACGAGCTTTCCAGATAATTTAAAGCAAGGCATTGCGCATTTTTATGTGAAAAGTGTTTTTTTTTTTAAATTAAAAAAATTAAGCACCAAAATATATTTTTCTTTAGAGATCTGTGCTTTGATTTCAAGAGTCTGAGAGATCAGTTTCAGATATTGCTTTTATCTCTCAGCATTTAAAGTCCAAAATCAAAAACAACTAGATGTTTTCAGAACACTGACAGACCACTTCCAGTTCATAAATGTGTATTTTTGACTATCCTGCTGTTCTGAATTATTATTCTTTTGCAAACAGTCATGAATCTATCTATCAAAGGGACCATATTTTCCAAAGTATAAGTCGCTCTTTTGGAAGAAAATCCACCAAGCCTGGCATTCTGCTGTGTTCACAATAAACACAATTTTCACATCAAATTTGTGTCCATTGCCTCCTCTGATGCACATCAAACTCGACGCTTCTCCAAAAATGACTCCATACTTGACGCTCTAGACGCATGTGGGAGGAGCTACCATCAACATTTTTTAGCATCATCACGACATGGAATCATGAACTTTACATCTCATTATCAATGCATTAAAGACACAAAGGAAGTTAAGAGATTTGGTAACTCTTTTTAAAAGAGTTCTACAAAAGTATCAGTAATCATGTTTCTATGTTTGGGTTCATGAGTCTTTTTTCGAATGACTGTGCTTTCATCTATAATTTGTGGCTCAGTTTGACATGCTGTCCCGCAATAGTCCAAGATGGAAAAAAAAAAGAATCAAATGTCTTGCTACAAAAAAAGAAAAAGTTCCTCAGGAGAACAATTAGATCTCTCTTCATGTTATTTCGCGACGGTGCTTTGTCTTCTACATTGCTGACCCAATCAAATACTAATGTACACACCTGAACTGCCCTCTTATGATTGTAAAGGCCCGGTCCCACAGAAATTGACGGCCATATCGCGGACAAAAAAATTGGAAAATCTGCCACACGCGCTTAGACGCGGTAAGTTTACGCATGTTACAAATGTTTGTGTTACCACGCGCAGTCACCCACAGTCTAAATTTTTGTGCAGTTCAAAAATTCTTTCCGCGTGTAACAGCGGCAAAATTTTGTACCCCGTGTACCATGGGGAGGACATTTTTTCAGTGCTCTAGCCGTGATATGGCCGTGAAAGCCAATGGGACCGGGCCTTAATGGTGCATTCACACCGAATACGGCAGGCGAGGCAGAGGCATCAACTTTCAATGTTAATTCAATGTAAAGACATGATCTGCCGCAGTGCGGCGCCATTTCTGCGGTGGGCGCAGCAAGCTTGATGCGGTGAGTCAACCAATCAGGACACTTCGCTTGCAAAATGCAGGACTGCTTGTGGTTCCTAGAATTTCAGTTGAGGGTAGAACCTTCAGCCACCAAGCCCCCGTCATATGGAACAGGCTCTCGTTGCATGTAGGAGAGGCCGGCACAGTTTCCACATTCAAAGTTAGGCTAAAACATTCCTCTTTGGACCGGCCTACTGCCAGGCTAGGTGGTCATCAGAGAATGTTTAATTTATTGGTCCCTTATCCACATCAGCTCTGGGGTCCTGTTCTCTATTCTCATTTACTTCGCCTCTCCTCTTTATTATTTATTAAATCTAGTTCTCTGTGTTTCTGTTTGGTGCAGTGCGATTCACATGTTGTTCCTCTTTCCCACTCCCCTCCGGGGGGAGCGGGAGGGATTTCAGATTCCAGGTGGATCGACTGTGCTCCTGTTCTTGGCCGTATAGCACGCCTTTTACTTCGCCTTGCATGTCAGAGTGAGAGAGATTCCTGGTGGTTCCCCTGTGCTCCTGTTCTTGGCCGTGGACCACGCCTCTGGCTCGTCTTGGCTGTGGACCTCGCCTCCTCCTGTCCCCAAGTCCTATATGGCTGAACTCTATTCAAATATGTAGTTGTAAAGTTAAATAAGCTAATTCTTCTTTAATAGTCCTGGTAAATCGCCTGTCTGTCTGGGGAGAGGATCTCTCCTTCATGTGGGCATCCCCGGTTTCTTTTTTTTTTTTTTTTTTCCTGAATCAGATATTTTACCTTACCAAAAAGGAGGGTCTAAGGACAGGGCTAACCAGTTTTATTTAATATGTTTAGTTTTTAGCTATTGTCTATATTTAAGACTGATCTTCTGCCCAATGAGGCGATTCTTTTGCGATATTGGGCTATACAAATAAAATTGAATTGAATTACCTTAAATAAATATTTCAGAAACAAAGACGCCTGTTTTGAATTTAGAAAAGTTGTTCAGAAATTACAAGAAAGTCTCAGTTTAGAGCTGAGCCGTGATGTTTGCAGGCTCTTCTTTGCATGCATGAGTCTTCTCCAGATATCCTGTCTGCTGTATGCAGTCCAAAAATGTGCACGCTCGGTTGATTGCTGTCTCTGCACTGGCCTTAGCACTGAAGCTTGCTGTTTGAGCCTTAGGGCTGAAATGGACTGGCAACCTGCCAAGGGGAAATTGCAAGTTTTGCCTGGTGCCACCCAGGAAGTCTCTAGCAAAACTGCGAGACCCATTATGGGATAATAATAAAGATGGAAGTATGAAAATAGCAGTAGGGGGAACTTGTCCTGAAAAGAATTTTCCTAAAGGGTCCTGTTGGAAATTCTTAAGGCCGCCTTACCCCATGCAGAGATGACTGATTCTGAGTCATGAAAAGCTGTTGGGGTAACTGTCACCTCTTCTTCTCTCTTAATGTCATCAAAGATGGTGGGCCATTTTTCTTCATTTTCCCACAATTCACCTGAAAATGTCCCCTTGCAAAATCCAGAGGGATGGCCTCCTGTATTTTACCATCTAGCCGTGTGACACACAGCTCACTTTGGAATCATAGTAGATTTGGTATTTCTCCAGCATTCCCTGTGTGGTAAAGCTATTAAAAAGAAGTTTTCTATTGAACCAATAGTAAAGCGGTGGTAAAAATTCACTGTTTTTCACAATTTTTTCACTGTTTTAGTTAAAAAAAGGGGGATAAGTTGATATTAAACATCCAACTTTCAGACTTTTCAGCAGGTTAGTCAGAATTGTGCAGCCTCTTCACCTGTAAACAAACTGAAACAGCCATGCATTCCAGATGCAGAGTGCAGCGACCTCCAGAAATGACCAATCATAATGGGCCAAACAGTTTCTCAGCATCCCATTGGGCTAGGGTCAGAATGTGACTTCAGCCTTGGTTAGTGGATGTCCATCCACACCACCTGTCAATTGTGGGCACGTACTGTACCCCCCTGCTGTCTTTGGGTCCTCCTCTTTCTTCCACTGCTGTGACATGATTGCTGCTCTGACAGGTAGCCCAGTCAAGAATGACAAAAAGACTTGTCATAGGTCCGAGTGAATTATGTGGCTGTTAGCCTGTGACACAGAGAGCTAATAAGGGATGCTTGTGTGACATTTTGTCTCAAATCCATAGAGAACAAGGTCTCAGCTGCTCTGCCAAAGGATTTGTTTTCTCTCAAGGTTTTAGTCTTTTCTGAGTGTTTGTGTCTGATTATTTCTTGATTTTTCTGTCCTTACCTCCAACTATGCCCTGAAGTGTATTTTTACTTCCTAACAAATTGGGTTGATGCATTAAAAGCGTATTCCTTTTACAGACATTTTTTAAACATCAAAGTAGTTAAAGCAGACCTTCGGTTGCAGCACACACGGCACACATGTCTGACAAGCAGTGGTTGATTTTGAAAGAGATCATTGATTCTATTTCAGGATGTAAATGAGAGCCTTTCTTTACGCTGCTTCTGATGACCTGCTCCAGTTCTATTAGGGAGATGAGAGGGAACATGTGGAAAAATGAAGGCCATCTGTCTTGATGGCACCATGTCCTCTGTATGCTGTGTCTGTGGTAAACAACTCCATTTGTCAAGATATGATGAACCTTGAACTGACATAACACGGCGCATCCACCAAGACCTCCAGCCTCCACAAAGCAAATCTTACCGACCTCTGACTTGTTTATTCTCAGTCAGGTCTTTTCATCACATAGAAATAAAACTGGGCACCAAAACCAAAGAAAATGTCAACGTTTACCAGTTATTTCAATCACAGTATTGCTGAATGTAGAAAACAAATTCTTGGAATAACAAATTATCAATAGTTCTCCTTTTTATATTAAAACTTTAAACGACCTTACATGTATATATGATTCTCTAAGAGCTGTTTAAAAGTCCATGTAAATTTCTGTCAAGGAAACAGGAGTTCTGGACCATTTTTTTCACCATATTTAATGGTCAAATCACCAGCAGTTAACCCAGATCAAAACCTGCAGTCAGTAGATTTTTTTCAATGATATCAGCATATGTGGTCAAGGTCAGGGATGATGAATGACACAAACTGACTCCAACTTCTATTTAAAATCCTACACTCTGCCACTGTCATGAGGGCTTTGAACTACAGGTGGTCCACATGTGGTTACTGATGGTGCCAGCACCGTCCTGTGTTTTAATCTGGTCTTCAAAATGTGACTTTATTAAAAGGGAAACAAAACGCAATGACATGATTTACTCTAGATGTATGCTCAGCTAACAACAGTATTTATTGTAGCCTGAAAGGCACAGCTTGTGCTCATATGATTACACTGGAGACACAAAAGAACCTCACACATTTTCACATTGAATCTCTTCTGTTCTGTCAGCGCGGATCTGTATGTTCCTCGTCAGGTGTCCAATCAGAGAATCTATCTATTCAAACCCTCAGAGCTAGCAAGAGAGCACTGCGTATTCTAACTTTGTTATTACAAAGTAATATGTGACAGGGGCTGTCAGTAAGTTACACAATAATTAATAAAGGGGCCATAGCACGATTTTTTCAAGCCTTTCAGAGTAAAGTATATCCACATTATACCTTTTGAACTCTAAAAAACAAATGATTTATTTTGGGGAATTTTATTTCCTACCCGAAATTAAAACGATTTGATTCCTGAGGTTCCACCTGCTGCTGTGTGTGGTTCATTCCAGGATGTCATCCTAGAGTCTTTCTTTCTTTGTTTCTTCCATGAAAATAAACATCGTTTTTGTTCAAAGATGGATGCATATACAGTATATCTGCCCTGAGCACACTGGTTCACAACACAAATACACTTTGCGTCTGCACGACTATCCCCAACCAGGGGCGGGGGGTTGGGAGTGGATAGCTCCAGTATTGGTTGCCATTTTTGGTACACCGCTCATGTCAGGTTGGGGTTGTGAGGGGCTTGCTATGCACCAACGATCCCACCCACAACTTCAAATGAACTCCTGCTGCTCTGCAGAAACTATGACCTATAGGTTTTTGGATTGTGGCTAAAAATCATAATCAAGACTACTGGAAACACTTTCACAATACATCAAAAGATGATTGGAGAGGCACTTTAAATCCAACAAGTTTCGTACCCAAGTACATTCACACAAAACACGTCAAGGGAATCAAATTTCAGTGTGAAGTCAATGAAAGGACATAGCAAGATGTCCTGGCAGCGACTTTTGGTGGGTATGAGCTGTACAACACTTTGGTAGTGCTCGTTACTACTACTCTTTAATATGTGATAAAGTATTAGCTCTTAGAGTCACTGAATGGCTAAGAGTACCTATTTTTATTCAACACTTTTCTCTCCAACATATGAACAGTGTCTGGACTTAAATCTTGAATTTCTGTGGAGGTGTCAGTCAGACCTGTGTCTGTGATTTTACAGTGAAAACAAAAAACACAAGCTCTCTGCTGCTGTCAGACCAGCGTGGTCGAGATATGGATATCTCAGTTGTAGTAGAGAAACTGGACAGACAATCACAACTGTTCTTTTTCCAGACATATAGGACGGAACCTGCTTCTTCTTCCTCATCTCCGTTTTGTTCCTGTAGCTATCCTCTTACCATATAGACCTCCTTGTTCTGACCTTTAAATGTAGATGTTTCTTCCTTCCTGTCTGCCTATCAAAGAAAAAGCAGTGTCAGCTGGAAAATGATCTTCTTAGGTACCTCCAACCTCTGTAATATTGCCTGCAAATATCATTTAATGTGTTTTTAGGACTGAGGTAGGAAGCCAAAGTACCCAGGGAAAACCCACGAATGCATGAGGACAACATGCAAACTCCACACATAAATTATTTATATATACAAAAATATTGAAATAATATTCGCATAACAAATTTGATTCAACAAACCAGGGCACTTTTAAGAGTTGTTATTTATTAGATATGAGCAACACATTTTTCTATATCATACAACAGTCTATTATGCTGCCTGTGCTACCAATATTTTCAATCATTGTCCCTTGACAGGGGTGCGCAGTGGTTAGCGTTCTCACTTCACAGAAAGAAGCACCAGATTCAAATCCCAGCTGGGTTCTTTCTGTGTGGAGTTTATATGTTCTCCTCTTGCATGTGAGAATTTTCTCTGGGCACTCCAGCTTCCTCCCATAGTCCAATACATGCTTCATGGGTTAATTTGTGTCTCTTTATTACTACTATGTGTGCATGTGTAAGTGTTGGTGTGGTTCTGCCAGAGACTGGCAACCTGTTCTGGGTGTACCCTACCTTTGCCCAACAGCATCTGGGACACACTCCAGCAACCCCATGACTCCAGAAGGGATAGCGTAAGGAAAATGGATGGATTTTTAGTACAGTTGGCTCTGAATACAAATTTCAAAACAGTCTTCCTAAAGCATCTTTACAAATATTTCTACAGCATTTTTAACAGTCTTTCTACAATGTCTTTAACAGTCTTTCTACAGCAACTTTAACAGTCTTTGTACAGCGTGTGTAACGGTCTTTCTACTGTGTTTTTAACAGTCTTTCTACAGCATTTTTAACAGTCTCTGCAGCGTTTTTAACAGTCTTTCTGCAGCGTTTTTAACAGTCTTTCTGCAACGTCTTTACCTGTCTTTCTACAGTGTCTTTAACAGTCTTTCTACACCGTCCGTGACAGTTTTTCTACAGCGTCTTTGACAGTCTTTCTACAGCGTGTGTAACAGTCTTTCTACAGCATCTTTAACAGTCTGTCTACAGCATCTTTACCAGACTTCCTAAAACATATTTACCAGTCTTCCTAAAACATCTTTAAAAATCTTTCTACAGTGTCTTTAACAGAATTTCTACAACGTCCTAAACAGTCTTTCTACTGTGCTCAAACAGTCTTTCTACAGCGTCTTTGACAGTCTTTCAACAGCGTGTGTAACAGTCTTTCTACAGAGTTTTTGACTGTCTTTCTACAACGTTTTTAACAGTCTTTCTAAAACATCCTTAAAAAAACTTTCTACAGTGTCTTTAACAGTCTTTCTACTGTGTTTAAACAGTCTTTCTACAGAGTCTTGAAAAGTATTTCTACAACGTCTTTAAAAGTCTCTCTACAATGTCTTAAACCAGGGGTGCCAAACCCAAGGCCTTGAAGGCCAACATCCTGCTGTTTTTCCTGAAATCCTGGTTTATCTGAAGCAGATTACCTGGATTAAGTGTGCTTAGCCAATAAGGAGTTTTCTATGTTAGCTTGGTTGGAAAACATGTAGGACACCGGCCCTCGAGGACTGGATTTTGACATCTGTGTCGTAAATAGTATTTCTACAAAATTTTTATGTGGGGTTTGGGGCCGGATGTAGTTCTGTTTCTTTTCACCTTTTGTTTTCACCTCCCTCACGTTACAGGTGTGTTGATTTCTTTCTCCTCTCCACCTGTTTCTCCTGCCCTCTTAATGAATACACCTGTGTTTGATTCTCTTGTTTCTGTTATAAGCTGCCTGTTTCCCTCCACTTGTTGCCAAATGGTTTTGTGTGCTTCTCGAGTGCTACGAGCCTTCCAGCCTCTTTGAGTTATGACTCAACAAAAGAATAAGTATAACAAAAGGAAAAAAATAAAACAACATCCTTATAGATCATCCTGCTTCTGCGTCTGTGTCCTCACCCGGTTCCTGACACTTTAACACTCTTTCTTCAACGTCTTTGGTAGTCTTTCTACAATGTCTTTCTACATCTTTAGCAGTCTTTCTACAACGTCTTTAGCAGTCTTTCTACAACATCTTTAACAGTTTTTTTTCTGTCTGTCTTGTAAATAGTGGTAGCTAGGAAGACAGTGTCAGTAATTCTGGAAAAACAATAAATGTAATAAATAATTAAATGTGTTACTCTTAGTTTATAATAGGAATTAAAGTTTTAGAGGAAATTTTCCTTACATTTGACTGGCATAAGGACCACGTATGATTCAGGTATCAAATCTACTCTTGCTTACTTTAACTAACCCATATCAGGCCTTTCCCATAAGGGGCTTCTCCAGATTGTTCACCATTTAGACATGATGAACTTTCAGGTAAGTACCATTTTAAGAAATAAAATATACATACAAGCGGAAATCCCGGGGAAGTCTGCAGACACGTTGGAGAGACTACCTCTCTTAGCTAGCCAGGGATAGCCTCGGGATTCCCCCGGAGAAGCTGAGGGAAGTGGCTGGGGAGAGAAATGTCTGGGCATCTTTACTGAGACTGCTGCCCTTGTGACCTAGTCCTTGATGAGCGGGAAGAAATGGATGGATTGAAAATATATGAAAGTGCTGTTGTATGCATAAATATGAGACCAGACCATCAATCACAGAGACAAAATCAGCAAAATTCAAGACTTTCCATATGCTTGGAAACAGACACAGTTGCTTTTTTTTTTTTTTTTGGATTCTCAGAAATCGATTGGACATGGGAAAAATGTGATAAGATTAACGAGAAATAAAACCTTTCAATGCTTAATAAAAGTGCACAGTGGTGTCCCATGTTGGTGAATGCAGACAGGCAGTACAGGCTTATAGTTCACCAAGGTCTTTTTTTTCCCCGGGTGTGTGGGGGGGGGGCATTGCTAAAACTTGCCATAAAATAACTTAAATCATAAAAAAAAAACAAGCATAAAATACACAACTCCATGTTTTTAATGAATAATGGGTAATTGTCAGAACAGAAAAAGGAATATTACGGAGGAAGGTTAACCACACCTTTTAGATATTTCTAGTAATGAATGCTAGGAGAGGCCCTGCTGTTCCCACACCACAACCAGGCACACCAGCTGCAATAAAACAATATTTGTTTAAGGTAACAAAAAACATGAATAATTAAAATAGGAGAGCACTAATAAATATGTATGAATTATTTGCAGAAACATTTAACATTTAACTCCCTTTACCCAGACAATGAAAACAATGTGGATTCAAAAGTGGAAATATTTTTTCCTTTAAAATTTGAATTTTAAGTCACGTAATTTTACACCATAGACATTTTTAGACAAATTGATGACATATTCTTTTGTAGATAGAAAACTAAATCAAACTTCAAACAATCAAACAATTGGTAAACTTTTGTTTTCAAATGGTATTAACACTAATAAAGTGCATACGCTACTAAAAGGTTAATACACCATAGTTGTAGAATGCATACTACCTTATTGTATGAACTGAAGGAACCTGGTTCATATTTATTTTAAGCATCTGTGAGTTTTGACTACTGAAAAGTTAGCTAATGAGCAAAACATGCCACTTAAAGAGGACACAGGTAACATTCCAAAACAGAATAAAGCATAACTCTGGGTTTATTATATATATCTATACAGTGGTGGACAAAAGTGTTGGTGCCCCTCAGTTAAAGAAGGACAAACCCACAATTCTCACTGAAATCACTGTTTCAAGTGATTTCAGTGAAACAAAAGAACCGCGGTAGCACCGGAACCGCATCAGAACCCATCGGTGCCCAACCCTACTTACGCCATGTCAGTCTGGCACTCTGGCTGCACGGTTGCCGACAGGAAGAGGCTGCAGAAGGTGACAAACGCAGCCCAAAAAATCATCGGCTGCCCTCTGCCCACAATGGCCTCCATCTACACCTCCCGCTGCCTCACCAGAGCCAGAAACATTGTTAAGGATCTAACCCACCCCGGTCACCACCTCTTCAAACTGCTGCCCTCTGGCAGACGGTACAGGGCCATACCAGCCAGAACAAACAGATTAAAGAACAGCTTCTTCCCAAAAGCTGTTACTGCACTAAATGCAAATAATAAGCAATAAACCCCAAATACCTGCACATTCATATGCAACTGTTGCACATCCGCTCTGCCTCTCGTCACTTTACTTTTGATACTCAGCTCGTTTGCATATACCTGTTTTTATTTGCACATATCTGTATAGTTAGATGTCTTTCCTTCTATTTATTTTGTATTTTATTACTTTTTCCTGTTTGTGTGTTGTATTTTTTGTCCGCAACGGTGTGAGCTGTACCCAAATTTCATTGTAGCATCTACAATGACAATAAACACATTCAATTCAATCAATTCTACCACAAGTCCTCTCAGCTGGAAAGGTAAAAAGAAGCCTCTCCAGAAAACCCATCCTGGACAAACGGATATTCTGCAAAAGGTATTGGGATGGACTAAGGACTGGCATAAAGCTATCTACTCTGATGAATATCTTTTCTGATTGTTTGAAAAAAAGCTTGTTTGGAGAAGACAAGGTGAATCCTGCCATCAGTCCCTTTCATGCCAACAGTGAAGCATCCTGAGACCACTCATGTATGGGTTGCTTCTCAGTCAAGGGACTGGGCTCTCTTACATGCGCACCTAAAAACACTGATTAATGAATGGAACCAGAACGCCCTCCGAGAGCATCTTAACGAAGAAAGACTGGTGGGAGGACACCGCCACTGACACAAAGCCATTAAAGAGCAAGATTGGAGTTTGTCAAAAGTTATGTAGCAAAACTACAATGCTTCTAGGAGAATGCACTGTTGACAGAGGAGACAAAAATAGATCTTTTTGTTAAAGAACAGAAAAATAATTCAAAGAATATTATAGTCAAACATAGCGAAGGTTTAAATCTGTTTTTGGGTTTGCTTTGATGCTTCAGGCACAGAATAACCTAACTCTGTGAACTCTGGTATCATGTAATCAGATGATTACCAAAACATTGGTTGGGGGGGCATAAAGTGTAGAAGGTGTGAAGAAAAGGATGATGGGAAATGGGGTCAGACATTACTTTGTACCTTCAGTTCTGCCCACTTTTAAGAGGCAAATTTCTAATGAACTTCTGCCGCTCTGCAGAAACTATAAACCTAGAAAACAACATATATATTTTTTTAATTTGGGCTAAAAACAGCATAATCATAATTAAAAGATCACTGGGAATCCTTTTACAATACTATCAATCCCAAATGCCCACGCAGACATTGTGTTTGCTCAACATCAAACATAACATTATTCTAAAATGTTCAATTTATTTTCATTTTGTCTTTTTACATATTGACCAACACACAAAAAAAGAACAATACAACCTAGACTAGGGCTCTGCAACCTGCGGCTCCATTGTGGCTCTTTTATTTTAAAAAAATTAAATGTTTTTGAATGTTAAAAAGTAACTAAAGTAAGAAGTGAGAAAGTAGTGAAGCGGAAAAAAGTAAACTAACTCAAACTTTAACTCATGAACAAACAGTTGAAGAACAGTGCATATCACAAGTCGAACTACAACACTTGGACACAATTACATACGTCCTGTCCTGTACTATGAAAAAAAAAATCAATGGACATCAATAGCACAACCAGTATCACTACCAGATCATTAAGCACATTTTTTATTTTTGAAAAAGTTAAGGAATTTAAAGTGTTAAAAAATCTGGCAGGGTTTGCTTAATTAGCTCAGATTTCATTTTGGTTTGTTAGATTTCGTATTTCTTGTAGAGATGCACTAACAACAGTAAAATTAACTATTTTATTTTATTGACTACTGACGTTACACTCGCCAATACTACTTTTTCTGCATTGAGAAGATTGTATGTGACAAGGTGTCCTTTATTTTCAAAGGAACTTCTTCAGTTATAAAAAGGTTGTTTCCTTTTAATGTTTGTCTTTTATTCATGCAAAATGAACAACAGTTCATTTATGTTTTTAATAGTAGCAGTAAAAGCATTAATACAAATCAATGTCTTGTGTTTTTTAAAGAGTGAAGGAAAACTTTGTGGCTCCTACTGAGTCATATTCAGTGAGAAATCAACCTGAATGGCTCTTTCAGAGTTGAAGGTTGCAGACCCCTGGGGTATACTTAACTATCACTATGTCAACTTATGATACAGATCTTCGTGTCACATACTGTAACACATTGCACATTTCCTTTAAGGAATCATTTTAAAAAGCTTTGCAACCTGAGCTCAAACTGAGGACAAAAGAAGCCCTTAAATAACTGCTACAAAAAATGTAATAGACTAAAAAAAGAATAAATTATATAAGTAATTTTCTGATTAAATACATTGTAATCTAATTGTTAAGATTTAATAGTTATACTTAACTCAGTTACTGACTTTGGATTGCCTTTTTTTGGGGGGGGGCTCTTCCTCCTAAGAGCGTGTGATGTGATCACATACAGTATATCATATATGTTTTAAGGAGATGCTGAAGTAAAACCTTCTTTTTACTCTCTGTGGAGCGTCTAGATTTATTCTAAGGAAAAAAAAACAACTTTTGGAATTAATTTTGTTTAATGTTATTCTCAGAGACATTTAATCTATACCAACATTAGCTCATGTTAGCATGTAAATTTTTCCGGCCCATGGGTAAAATCCCCCTCTCGGTCATTTAGCCTCAAGCGATGTGAAGTAGAACTGCTTTCTCCCCACATTGGCTCTGCTTCTTTTGATCAGGTTCCCAATCACATCCATGTCTGACCTGCTCAGACTCCAACCTTCTGTCAGCATTCAAGCTGTTTCCTCCGTCTCTTTATACCTCCAGACAGGATGGTGGATTGAGTCTGCAAACATTGCATCCCATGGCTTACTGCTCAAGGAAAAACAAAAACGATACAACTCCAACTTTTGTTCCAGCTTCAGGCATCAAATTGTCACAGTGCAGTTTTATTGTTGAAGCAGCATTTTTGCTAAATGTCTAAATGATGAATCACCAAATGCTTTCACACCAAGAAAACCATCAGAGGTGTTTCATTTACCTAGCCCTTATTTAACAGCACCTCAGTTGATTCGATCTTTAAGACAGTTTTGAAACTAAGCTGGTCTTTAATTGCAAGTATATAATTATTATGGTTGTTTAAACATGCACCCGAAATCAATCACAACATTTTGGTCCATACATTTGGGGTTGTGAGAGGCTGAAACAGTGTAACCAAAGGCTTGATGGGGTAGTAGCAGAGCTAACATCAGCAGCAACAGTCCTGCCCACAACCCAGAATCATATTTCTAATGAGCTGCAGAAATGTGTCTTAAAAAACGATTTTTGGATTTAGACTAAAAGCTGCCTAATCATAATTAAAAGACCACTAGGAACAATTTTACAATCGAAAAAAAATAAAGTTGGAGGAGGACTTTAAATGATTTGGAGATGGACTCTCTTAAAATCTTGTGAATAGGTATAAACACAATTTTCATAAAATTCTACCTGTGATTTATTATCTATTTCATGCTTTAGTCCTATGCACCCATATGTAGGGTTGGGCACCGAAGTTCGGTTCAAAGTATGAACCGTTATGATTCTATCTACCGCAATCCAAAGAAGCTGTAGCAAACGGTTCTCCATTTTGGTGCTAAGTTTCATTGAAGGTGTAATGGTCTTTGGATATTTATTTATTTCACTCTCTTCACTCCTTTGAAGTTCCAGCCAATCCCTTTCCCTTTCCTGCAATTGTGGGCGGGCTCATGTAAGACCGCTGAGGAGGCGATTATGAGAGCGAGAATGTGCAGCGCTCCAATGTCTGGCTGCATTTCCCTGCAGATCACAAAAGCTTGACAGGTCACTGTGTCATATCAGCCAATCAGGGACTCAGCTTTGAGCATGTGATGTCTTCAGTGACCTGATCAGCGGGTAAAATACTAATCTAAAACGAGTGCTTTGTCCTGTCACAGCGCAGCAGTTCTCTGGCTGAAGGCAGACTCCCGGACTTCAGCGGAGCTCGCTCGCTCGCTCCACACGCTGGGAGAGAGACAGCCGCTGCCAGCTCGGCTCTCCTGAACTGTGATATTTTACTTATTTCTGTTAAAATAATAATAATAAAAGTTTCCTCTTTTTCCTTATCTTGGAATAATGCAGAACAGCCTTCAAACTCAGACACAGACAGTAACAGCGGAAGTGGCTTTTATCGAAAGACCTCCCGAGTAAGATTAAAACCTCACTAACCCCTCAGACTAACGCAGGATCCCATGTTTGACATGTTCGCCAGTTTGCGCGAAAGAGGGGAGGGGCCATCGGTTTACAGCTCAGATATTGGGGAGCTGCGATTTATTAGGAACACGTCATGTGACGCGGAGGTCTTAACCATGCATCAACATGTGACTTGGGAATGAAAATGTGTAGATTTGGGAAAATGTAGGCATTATTCTTTATTACCCATTAGTACCCAAATTGCCACCGATTAGGAACCGAAACCAGAACCAAAGAACCAGTTTGGGACTGGAACTGAATAAAACCCAATCTGTGCCCAACCCTACCCCTATGGGGGTTCACCAGTTGGGGGTTGACCTGTATGGGTCGTCCGCGCCTGTAGAGTGGATGGTGTCCCTTACAGTTCACTTGAGGTTCACACGGCCACCGTAAGGGACATCTTAAAAATGGAGCACGCCATTGTAGTCCGTTTGGTAAATTTACTGCAATATATTTGTAAGTATAGTATAAGTTACATGCATTTATGAAGCGCAAGTGAGCACTCTGTAGTATGTGTATGAACATTTTCCCTCTACGGACTCACTGAGTGACTAATATTTCCCGTACAGGTTTGCCCATGTTTTCTGCTGACAGACTATTCACTCGTGTGGGCAGTTGTGACTAAGGCTTTAACTGTGTTGTTACGAGTCAACAAGGTCATATTTAATCAACTTCCAAATGATTAGTAACCTATTCACCCCAGCATCTCCTCTGTTTGAGCTACAAAGAAACAAAATTATTTCAGTCAACCAAACAAGATGTTTTGATGAAATGATTGAAGAGGAAACAAACTGACCAAATCTCACATACCTTCCTATGGGGTAAGATTATTGTCAAAAAGAAACGTATTTATAAAAAATATTTCGTATTCACAAAAATAAAGTTGTATTCATAAATACAAAGTTGTGCATACATTTACATTTTGTGCACAACTTCACAGAAAAAATACAACATTTAGTTTTACGTTTGATGTCTCTTTTGAATATGACTTTTCTTCGTTTTGAATACGACTTCTCTTTGTCTTGAGTACGAATTTGATCTGTTCTAAAACTGTCAAACACACATCATGGGGTTACAGGCTTAAACATGAGAATACAGGTTCCACTGTTCCTGTGGTTCTGTAATCTCAGTTTAGTAAAGTGGAGAAACAGAACTACTATCCATGTTTTTTTTGACGTGACGTAAAATCTAAACCCTGTTTTATGGACGAGTGCAGCATATATCCTCCACAGTCAGATGATCTAACCCAGGATCGCTAGACAGCTCGGCTCATGTCCTTAGAAATACAAAAGCTACTGTCAACAACCAAGGCTGCTAACTCTGAGCGTCGCCAAGGTCACATGGCACCCCACTTTCCTGACAACTAATCCAGACGGAGCATCTGCATTTGTGCAATTTTGTTGGCTTTTAGGTTCTGCTCATACATCCCCTGTAAGCAAACTCAATTTGTCTCGTCTCTCTGAAAAATGTCGAAACTTTTGGCCCTATATATATGTTTTAATAAATGTACATACTGGCAAAAATGTGTTTTAGTTTGCGTATCTAAATACGTTTTTACCCTGCGACATAACGAGTTTAGCTCTTTAAAAAAAATGATATGGAATAAAAACATTCTAAAACAGGTCAGCCTAGAAATCAGCATTAAAAAGCCTATTCCACGAATTTAGTATGCTAAAATATTCAGCAAGTCTTCTCAGCGTATTTACCTTCGGCTTACTTTTCTGTGTTATCTCACATCACCCCTGGTAAGAGCAGAGATGATTTTATATTTGTCAGCACTGAAGTACATGATGAGCATAAATATCACACACTACAATACAGCTCCCACATGATAGAGTTCTAAAATCTTGTCAAATTTAGCTGAATCCTGTCTACTTTTTTATTTTTTGATTTTTGCAAATGTTTTCCCTAAAAAATCTTTAGCGTTTTAATTAAATTCAAGTTACAGGACAAGAGAAGAAAGTCCAAAGTTAGTTGTTGAAAAGGTAGACGCCGCCTCCATAACTTAGCTTACATATGTCACCATAGAAACTGTCAGTAAGGGAGTTATTAAAAAATTCCAATAATGCCAATATTGCAGATGCAACAGATGTTAATTCACATTTGAGACTTTATTTTTGTTTAAGAGATACCAGACTGAGCATGCAGGAGGCTAAAAGAAGGAAAATAAATAAAATATACATATAAACATTGTTTCTCCAAAATACCATTCATAGTCTGATTGTCAATAAGGCTGTCTGGAAGACTCAATGTGGATCTTTAGTGATATTTTGTGCTCGGAACAGATCCTTTCAAGGAGGATTGCAGTTACTAGGCAACAAGCAGCAGAACCAATTGAGGACTCTAGTTAAAAAAAAAAAAAAAAAAGAAGTTTCCTTCTCTTTCTCAATCATACGGTCTCTCCCACATATGCTGCCTCTCCCTCTCGCACATGTGTAAGCCTTTGCTTTACCTTCAACTCAAACCCCCTCTGAAAGGACTTTGAACACGGGTACAAGACTTAACCCAATTCTTATGCTCACGTGGAAGATTTATGTCCAACTGAGAATGAAAGAAAGGCCTCGAAAACAGACCGTGCGTGTGCACGGCCTGCACGTTTCAAGGTAAAAATCCACATTAGTGTTCTTACAGTACAGTATTGATAACTGCTATTTTATTCATTGTCAGGAAAAATTATGCAATGCACAAAAAATGACACAAAATTGTCACATCCTTTAATGTAAATATGTTAGTGCAGATTATTTATTGACAAACAATAAAAACAGTGGTGAAACTTTAAATAATAATAAGATAATTCCATACTGTAGTGCTCTCGTCAGGACATGCAAATCCGTAGACTTAACACCAAGCTTAACTCCTTTCAAAGAATCAGATGAGTCGTCGAAGTAAAGTTTAGTCGTTTTACTGGACTCTTTCAGTGAACAGGGAGTAAAAACTAAAATACAAAGAAAACAGAAAAAATCAATGTACAGATTGAGAATGCCTTGAAGTAATTAACAATACCTAAAAAGTAGCATGAAATGAAACAATAAATCACACTTACGACATTTGTTTGTCTATCTTAAATGCAGATGGCATTGGATGATAAGAACCTCTGAACCATGTGTCTCTCTTAGCCTTCTCTTCTTAACCTTTTCAGGAAGTGACCTCACTAACTTGAACAAACTTTATCAACAATGACATTTCTTTGTTAAGGTGGAACATCTCTTTCTTTCTTAAGGTGGAACACATAAACTAAACATAACACATACCTTTATTTCTGACTGCACTAAACCTGCCAGAACACAAATGAAAATCTTTTAAAATGCAAAGTCTGAGATGTATCCTAGACAAGATCACTACTTGTTCTGAAGCTAATTCTGTGCCTTTGTTATGTTTGCACATCCACACAAAGTATGTCACGCCAGGTGTACTAACAGCAATACTTATTGACTGGTGGAAAAACACTGACTGACTGCTGGGAATGGATTATAGGTCCTGCAGAGCATCCTGTACACACACTTTCTCCACTCACTGGAGATCTTAAGCACCCAAAAAACAACACCAATAAACACATCTAAGGCTTATGAGGAAGCAACAGAAGCCCGCAGCATCCACCTATTTATGTTGTAGACAACTGAATGTTGAGAGCTGCTGTCATCTCATCACAATGTGTTTGGTCAGGTGGGGGTGTTTCATTTTGAAATATAATTGGATTTACCTCATTAGAAATCATGGTTCTTGTGTTATTCACTAATTCACATTTCAGTAGTTTGGAGTTATGCTTAGAGCTTAGACCTTTTATTGACATTGTTCTAGCTCCCGTGTTGACATTCTTTTGACTATCTTAACTCCATGAATGTGTTTCTGGCTGATTCTGATGCGGGGAAAAGGAGCTGGTATGCAACACTCTGTAGTTATAAAGTGCTTACATAATCAACGTAAATCATGATTCTGCTACAGAGAAAAGCAGCTTTGTGCCTTTTTGTTAGTAATGTGTATTGGATCAAAGATTACATAAAAAAAATGTTTTTCTTCGCAACGGAATCAGCTGATTCACAGTGATGACTTAATGCTTGAAGATTTATGGTATGTCAAAGAGCGTGTGTTATTCAAGTGTTGACAAGGAGCCTTATCCTGCTGGAGGTAGCATCAGAGGATGGTACACTTTGGTCAGTGTTGGGGTCTGCTGTTTTCCTCCTTCCACTCTTAAATCTCTCAATTCTTCGCTACTTTTTGGAAAAATCTCTTCACTACTGACATTTAAATTCCACACTACCGCTTCTACCCATTACTTCCTCATCCACTCTGTTTCCCTCACCCATGTCCGTAAATTTCCGGCCATGGTTCTGTTTCCGCTTTCTATCGGTAACTAGTAGGGTGTAGACCTAGTATGCCAACACATTCTCATAATTCGTCACATATTGACTTTGAGAACTTGGTTGGCGAAGTTTTGACTTGAGTCAACAAAAACAAAAAGCAAGAAGAAAAGACATCAGATCCATTATAGTATCACTTTTTTCACAAGATGAAAAAAAAAAAGCCTCAAGGATAACCTTCAACAATTTAGAATAGTGTTTAATCTTAACAACATAACTGTAATTAGTTTAAACAAACTGATAAACAGTGGGAATTATTTTTCTTTTCTGGTAAAAAATTTTCAATATGTACACGAGAAGATGTGCATAGTTTTTCTCTGACCGCAAAAGCCCGGCTGAAAATAGACAGCAGTGCTACATGATCTTAAGAAAAATGTCAAATTCTGTAGGAAATATTGAGTTCGAGTCATTTAAAATTCAGTAGAGCTCATCGGATAAGATCTCATCAAAGCTTCTTTTTAAAGCAATTTTATAAGGTAACATAAAGTACTACACAAAATAAAAAAATTCCCCCCCCCCCCAAAAAAAAAAACAATTTGAAAAAATTAATAAATAAATAAAAGAGATTTAAAA
The DNA here is from genome assembly GCF_002922805.2 of Oryzias melastigma. Taxonomy (NCBI): domain Eukaryota; kingdom Metazoa; phylum Chordata; class Actinopteri; order Beloniformes; family Adrianichthyidae; genus Oryzias; species Oryzias melastigma. The sequence continues at coordinate 2,267,578 of NC_050521.1, read as the reverse complement.
AATTCTGAAATACATGCAATGGCCCCCCTACCGAACACCCACACTCCCAACATGAATGAAACACAAACTGACACATAAAATGAGAAAAGGAATATAAATCTGGACTGATGAAGTGAGAAAGGGATATTATAGAAGTTTTTCCACACCAGCAATCACCCCACTCGCGATCCCAGAGGACGTCACTACAGGATCCCCCAGATGAGAGCAGGCAGCCAGAGCTGAGAGATTCTCCTGCAGTGACCCTGTTCACAGAGACGCTTCAGTCACTGGTGTGGAGGATCTCCCCGAGGAAAACACAGGAATTAAGACAGAGTGTAAAACATGACAAGTATAATAAAGTAAAAACATTTGTCTGTGAATAGATTTAATTATGTTGTAAAGAGAATACCTCCACAGTAATGTGAGAAACATTATTTTTATTTATTTATTTTTTTCCCAGGAAATATATATTTTTTAATTATGAAGGGACAGAGAGTGGATCTATAAGTGAATAAAACATGTTAGGCTATAAACTGTTTTTTGTGTTTGTTTTGACAAACTCTACGCCTTTTCGCTGAAGTGTACTGATCTGATACTGGTCAATATCGCAGATACCGATACTTTTCACAAATGCTGTGAATCTGACATGAACCTCAATATATCAGTTGTTTTTAATTGCCATGAATGTTTTTTGTAAGTTTCTCTTTTTTAATTACTTGATAAACATAAAAACAGAATTAAGACGATATTTTTAATAAATGGAAAATAGTTTGATAAAATAAAAACTTTTTAAAATGAAATGAAGAGTGAAGAAATTAATCCAAAACAGTCTACAAAAAAAAAAAAAAAAATCTGGAAGAAATATAAATAATTTGTAACTTCTTAGCCTTTCCATAAAACAATAAAAACTCAGCTGGGCTTTCGCTGATACAGAAAAGTTTCAAACAAGAGTGGAAATATATATATCTGTGGGTCAGTGTCGATCTGACACCGACACCAATTTGAGATGGATAAATTTGATATTTTGGATTGATCCGCCCAGCGCTAGTACACAGTATTCTGTCAAAATGTTTGGTTGGCCCTTATTGTAAATTCATTAATACGGCTAACATGTAGCAGTGTCAGACTGTTTTATTTATTTATTTATTTATTTTTAACTTATTACTAACAAGGAGTTATAGCATAGACACAGTAACGTTTGCTTTAGCAGTATAAATTAGTTTTTTTACATGTTGCAAGCAAAGTTGGGAGTTACAGGTATCGTGAATATGCTAACGTGGCTAACATGTAGCATGTTACAAACAGGTTCTAGCCTATGTTCGAATTCCTTCACTACTCACTTTATACAGATAATTCGCCATTTTCTAGTGCTGTCTGAATCTAGCATTCCAAAATCAAGTGTACTAGAAATTTCCCAGAAGTCTTTGCAAAATACTGGCATGCATCTATGTTCACTACATTAGTGAGTATAGACCACAATGCTTTTTGGTCAAATATTTTTTGAAAAAAAAAGATGTTTAAATATAGTTTTTTAATAAACTATAAACTATGGATTCATAAATAATCATTTTACATTTTTTATATTGATTAGATTTTAACTTTGTGAAATCGATTATGTCATATCTACCATTTAGAAAAAAAAAAAAAAAGTAGAAAAGTAGTGTACGTGGTGTCAGGCAGTACATATTTCTGCACTAGATTTTTAGTAGTAATGAATTAGGGTGGGAATTCGGACATAGCAATAGTCTTTCTGTTGAGCAAGATAATAAAGTCTGGCTGACTGATAGACTTATCACTGACTATCTTCTCTCACTTAATGAGCCTTATAGTTTGATGCAGCAAATACAGCTGTTAAAACACAACTTAATTCTGTTAGCCTGTTAAACACAGATTGATCTTCCTGCAAAGGCAAAAAAAAGACAAGTATTTATATTTGTATCACTGCAAAACTCTACTGAAATAAAAAATGTGTTTTAATCAAAACACCATATTTTGACTCAGACCTGCAAGGCTGAGTCAAACTATGCCTGAAGGTGAAAGAGTGAGTCAACAATTTTAATCACCGTCTCGTTAAATGTCAGGATTTAGGGTTAGCTCTGAGTGAGTGCTGCTCTTTCTCAAAATTTTCCTTCTTTTTTTCCTTTGACAAGACATATTTGACTGAGCAGGACAGTCTTATTGAAAATAAGATTACTTAAAGTGATCTTGAATTATTTTTTTGATTCAACAACTACAAACATCAACCAGGTGCTCACTACGACAAAGCATCTCCACAGAAATAGGAAATGTTTAGTGTGTTTTTCTATATTTTTGGCTCAGATGTTAAAGGCACAGAGAGAAAATAATGTTCTCGTGTAACAAATGAGAACATTTTGTGTCATACACTCTAGGACATTTAATTGTTGGAATAGACTGTTCTGTTTGAAACTTGGCAACTTATGAACATTTACAGAGGTGATGCATTATTTCTTTTTATCATCTTCTTGAAACACAAGAGGAATACATTGGCCTCTTTTGTCTTTGTATAACACAATCTGTTAAGGTAATGCAACGTTGATACAACTTTAAAAGCAGATTTATCTATGTTCTTTTCCTCAGAAGCTTTAGTGGATTTTAATGTATTTGTTTAAATGTCTGCAGTGTTTTGTTGTTGTTGTTTAATCTGCTTTTAGAGTAGTGATAAACTGATAACAAGGAACCATCAGCAGTTTACACGTTGTTCTTCACAGGTTGTGACTTTGTTCTTTAGGATACAGATAATTATTTTTAATCACAGAGAACCCACGCAGAACTATCGTCTTCTGAGCTTTTAAAGTCAACTTGACTTTTTGATTGCTCGTTTTGGGTAGCAGCAATCAACAGCATTAGAAAAAAGGAAAAAAATGCAAAAGATAAATAGAAAAATTGCATTACCTGCAATAATGCCAGTGTGAATGTTCTTTGCTGAATGTAGTCACTAAAGATGGTGAAGAAATTTTCACATTTTGACTGTGGGCGGAGTCAGCCTCCAACTTCCCTGTTTGGTTACCCTTTAAATGTCAGATGAGGTTGAAGTTGGTGTTATCTTTTTTTTACTTCTACTTTAACAGATATGGGTTGATCGAAAATCAATATTTTAACAGTTTCTACTTGAAATCTAACATTAAAAAATGTTTTAAGAAGCTGCAAATGTTTTAGAGAAGGTGAAGATAAACTTTATACCTTCGTAAGTCAAGAGAAAATGATAGCTAAAAAAATAACTTCTTACAAACTGTTCCAAGAAAATATTGTCTGACATTTAACCGATCTGTGGCCTGAAAAAGGTTGGAGAGCACTGCCTTACATGACCCTTCATGTTGACCTTAACCTTCCTTAGACATCAGCAGATTCGTTTCCCCAGGATAAAATCTTACGGAAGTCCATTCATCAAGTTCACCACCATGTGAGGAATTCTCATCTTGTACATGTAAGGTTATATGCAGATTGATCTAGTCCCTGTTTTGGCTTATGGACATCACTGATCTTGAGATGAAATCAAGGATGACCCTTTTGCTGCTTCCAGTTAAAGCAGACTCTCCTTGCAAAAGAGTCACAGCCACTCCTAATGTCTAAATGTTACATTTTAAGTTCCATAGTTTTTTCCTTTTTTAACATTAACAGTTTTTTTACTTGTTGCAATAAAATAAAGTTTGTTAAAAAAAAAGCGATGGTTTCATCATTTTCTGTCACTTTATAAAGCATGTTAGTTATCTCGCTGCTGTCTTTCTCTATACGTGTACTTTTAGTGGCAGTGCAGACGGAGCCCAGTGGACTGATTGCTGTGGTTTTGTCATTTGTAATACAACACTGTTTCTTTTGTCATATCAATCCGGCGGCGCCCGGCACACGCCGTCTCTGATGTGTGATGTTTGCCGTCTGCTATTCAGTCACTCAAAGCACATCAAAACACAGACGTTCGTTCGGTTTAGTTGTTGAAAATGCATCTGAAAAAATACTCTCACAGATTTAAGGGTTTGAAATATAAAATAAAATACAAAATAGCAGATTTGTTGTAGCTAGAGTACCTGTTGTGCAGAAAATACTCTAACAATTACAAAACATTTTTATAGTTTTTTTGTATTCATGAAAAAAAAGTAAATATGCTTGTTGATGAGGCTCTAAAAACATTCATTTAAAAAACATTTATTTAATTCATGAAAAAGTTTTTACCTTCTCAAAGTCTTTTGCAGTGTTCCCTAATTTATCACAGCATTTACTATAAATAACCTAGGATAGGTGAAATTTTTGATGTAAGATTTGAGATGTTTTAAGGCTGTAAAACTCCTCACTACACACCTCATAAACCTTTCTCAAACAGACATATTCACAGTTTTCTCTATTGTTAAAACTCTCAAAGTTCAAACCTTCATCGAAAAATAAGTCCAGAATTGTAGAATGAAAACAAAGATCTTTTCACGATCAAAGATTTGTATAAATGTGGCAAACCAAAGGCATTCTGTACATGAGACACAGCAAAGAGAGATTGATGAGGTCAACAGCCAACCAGGATGTAAAAGAGAACAATATACATATATATATATATATATATATACATATTAGCAGACATAATGAATTTACCAGATGTGTAGCAGGATTCTTGCTGCTATTTTGCTTTTAAATTTTGCGTGTCTGGAAGGCTGCTGCCAACTGACAAAACTCTACAAAAATGGCCACAGTTGTTAAGAGTAGACACAGACACCATTAAAAGTGAAAGGGAGCAGATCTTTTTAGCTTGTGGTAATAGCCTTGGCATGCCAGAGGGCAACTATTATTAGGAGATATTGCATCTCTAACCTTGCAGTCCTGGAGCTTTCCGAACAGTTAAAGATATGGATCTAGTCGAGGTGATTAAAGCTGACATAAAATGACACTTTTCAGTTTCTTTTATGCAAACTTTATTTGTTTTGAACTGTTTAACGTGAATCCAGGACTAGGACCAAGACAAGAAGAGAACAGAACTTATATGGCTTCTGGAAAAAACATAAAAAAACAAACTGAAATAATATAATATATTATATATGTTTCCAATTATACATCAGCAATACTCAGAGCTAATTTTCAAGTAGACTCAAAGAAATGTGTAAGTTGCTTAGGTACACAAAATCAAAAGGGAAACAAAGGGGAATTCATGTTCTTTCATCCAAAACCTTCTCAAATAGCCTTTAAAGTTGCATAAAAAAGGAAAACAGGTTTCCACAATAACACTTGTTTTGGTTGCTGAACACTTCACGTCTTTTTTTTCCAATGCAGTCCACGACTTCCTTCCACCAGGTTTCAAATAAAGCCCTGACTCTTATCTCAATAGTCATGAAATAGATATTTTCAACAATGTAAGTTAAAGTTGTACAAGCATATATTATACTGTTCAAGTTTTCCAAAGTGTAAAGAAAATCCCAACAACTCAATATTGGGTCAAACTTTTAAGAAAGATGGAAACCAAATGATGAAATGAGGCCTTATGTTCCTGGGGTGCCTTGTAAAAAATCAATAAAGGGCTTTTCTCTAAGAGACTTTTCTGCCAAACAGTTTATCAATAGTAACTATCTAAAAAAAATGGTTACTAGGTAGCACACAGTTTCATTGCAGTTTTTAAACATGTGTATTTATGTACGGGACTCTAACGCACTATTTTCCCTTTTGGCTTTGTGCTTATGCCGTATCAGGGAATGTACTGATGTGTTAAGTGTATTCTAAAACTGCAGGAGGCTTCCCTCTCTGGATTCCCCGTGTTGGTAAATAGATGTTTCTCATGAGAGTGTCAGTGGTGGTACTTTTGCTTGTTCCAAGGGGGTATTTGAGATAAGTGGTCATGATGCTGGGCAGACCTCCAGGTTACCATTGTCCAAACACTGCTGGGTCAACAATACCTGGGAGACCAAGGCCTCCAATTTCTTTGTGCCTTTATTTTCTAATAGACAGAAAGTTAAAAGTCAAATAACATAAAAATAGACAAAGAAAGACAGAGAAAGCTTTGACGAAAAAAAAAATATGGAAAATGTGGTAAACAGACTAATTGTAACCAAGATGGTTGTCTCTTTTAAGTCGTTTAACCTTTAAATTAAATTAAGTCAAAAAGGTGTTGAGAATTTTTAGAGGAAAAAATATATTTGTGTGATAGAAAAATCAGTAGAAGAGAACTGTCTGGACTCACTCAGCCATGTCCTCCTCCAACCACCAGAGGGACCCCTCTCCTGAGTACTAAACATCTTCAGCACCTTCCTCACTACAACTCTCATCAGCCGCCACTACAGTCATCGTCATCCTCGACAGAACCACCAGGATTTATACTCACTCTAGCCTCAACTCAGTGTGGAGTCTGGATCGTCAGTCTGAGCAGGTTTTCCTAGTTTGATTCTGCGTGTTTTTGACCCACGCCTGTTTATTCGTTCCCCTGCCTCGCCTCTGTGGCTTTGACCATTGCCTGCCTTTTTGATGCTGTCCATGTCTGACCCTTGCTCTGTTCCATTAAACCGTTTTCAAATGGATCCTAATGTCTCAGCCTCTTCGTTACAAGAACAATATTAAATCTACTACTTGATCACACATCTCCCAATTTATGGTGCACCCTGAGATCTCACTAAAATTTCTATTGCAAGTGGTAAAAGTAGTGGCTAAAAGCGGTAGTCCTGGTATGGACCCCTTCCAGGAGAAAAGTGGATGTGACGTTTATTGGTTGGTAACTTCTGAGACTGAGGTCAAGATACGCCAACTGTACCCAGGAAACAAAAGGATCGCCCTGATCACTTTGAATAAATATGGTTCCTCCACCTGCTGAAAAGCCTTTTCCATCCCACCATTGGTTGGCTTGTTTTGAACCAACAAGGAATTTGCACTGAACAATATTCATCATCCTCCCTTGATTACAAAAGTTGCTTCGAATAAACCAGCGTAGTTAAATATCCATTAGGTATTCAATGTATTCATTGAATTTACTGGACAGTAGTTTAGTAAAAATGTCTTGATTGAGCATGAACGTTACATGGTATGAGTAGGGTTGGTGCCATCTTAGGTTTCAGGAGAATACCCATAGCATTTGAGACTCAAAAAACAAAGCTTATGGTTCTGTGAAATGTGACAGCATTCTGAGCAGGCCAGTTATGGTTAGGGTTAGGGGTGGAAAAAGAGAGGAAGCAAACCAGTATATAGAAAGGTCCCACTAGGATTTGGATTAAGGCCTTGTTGCTGTGAGGCAATAGCGCAAACCAATGCACCACCAGATGGGCCAACAGTGTGTGCAAGTACAAAATAGTGCTAAGACAAGAAAACAGATGAAAGGATCGCCTGCATTGGTTGACTGTTAAGTTTCTGTCTACAAATTGCTTCCAAATGTATTTATTTTTTTAAGGATTTTTCTCAACTAAATGTCTCTCACTTTTCATGGCATAGATTTTTAGTAACAAATAAAACGATTTTTCACATATTGCAATCTAAAACATCAGAAGTGTTGTTAAGTGTCCAAGAGCTTTTCAATTTGACCAAAAAGTGTACAAACAAAATTTTGTATCGATGAGTAAGGACACAACATCTAGGTGGTTGGTTACTCTGACGGATTGAAGTCATAGATTACTGTACCATGTGTGTAATCTGAAATCAAAGTGTTGTGATATTTAGAGTCCAAGACATTTGTTAGAAGTCTTTTGTTGGAGCTTAGAGGGTGAAAAAAATCAATGCGTGATTAAGACCTATGTAGTGTAGAAAATAATGAATACTCTATCATTGAGGTGTTGTAAGCGCCAAATGTCTACCTGATTAGTGGATGAAATTAAGCTATTCAAAATCATTGAGGCATTTGAAGGGCTTGACTGCTTCTTGGAGGATCTGTTCACATGCCAATTTAGAACCAGATTATAATCCCCTGCAATAATTAAATTAGTACTTTAAAGATAAGGCAGCTTTCCAAAAGTTTTGCAGAAAAACCCTGCATCATCAACATTTAATTGATAAATGGAAACTAGTGTTACAAGCATTGAATAAAGCAAACCAGTTGCAATCAGAAATCTGCCATTAGTGCTGGTATATTGAAAAAGAATGTTTCAATTTTCATGTCAACTGTATTTTTTTGCACAGCTTGAATTGATGCATATTTACGGTGAGTGATTTGTGATTAAGTATCCAAACATGGCCGACCATCTGCATGCCAGTACATGCAGTAAATGTATAAATACACCCTGTTCCTGTATGTTCTCGCCTCACTTTCCTTCATTGTAGGAGATGGGTGGAGATTGGAACTTCCTGGTTTGCTTCCTCTCTTTTTCCACCCTCTTTTCACCTGAAGCCACCTCTCTAATCAGTACTGCAGTAAAGCTTAGTTCATCCAGCCACTCTGCCAGGTTGTCTGCATACTAATACTCAGTTTTTCTGCTGTCCACTCTTCATCTATCTACATCATCTATCTCTCCAAGGCCCTGTATCCAGTACTACCACTACATGTTAGTATTCAATAAATAGGGTAACTAGGGGTGAGTTCCAGGTGACTCCTATGTTTCCATAAAGTACAACTCAATGTATTGCAAATGAGCTCTGCCAAATGTCTGCTTCATATTGTGCATGTTTTTGTCCCCCATTCTCAGATATTTCCTTATTTGCCTTTTTCAGCTTTGACAGAAGCTTTTTTATTTCCACTGTAGTTTATATAAGCATTTTTATGGAACTAGAGTGCATTCCAAAATATTATACAAATGATATTTTCCTATGATTTTTCCAAATACTCAATGTAAATTTTCAAGTCACTAACTATTAGAGTATATATTAAATGTAATTGAACAAACCTCCTAAATATAACATTCTTTTTTCAGAAAATAAAAACCTCAAAATGCACTGTTCCACATTCCTTACAACCGAATTCCACAACATAGATTCTAAGAACTAAAAAAGGTCATAAGGAGGTCATGTTTATTAAAATCAAAAGCTATTCCAATCAAAAACATCTTAACTGGTCGAGTTACATTTGAACATAGGGACCCCTTATTTTGTAGCAGCTTCACAATTTTTGCATCCATTGAGCTTGTGAGTTTTTGGAGTTTCTACTTGAATGTCTTTGCAGGATATCAGACTAGCCTCCCAGAGCTGCTGTTTGGATGTGAACTGCCTCCCACCCTCAGATATGTTTTGCTTGAAGATGCTCTAAAGGTTCTCAATAGGGTTGAGGTTGGTGGAGGATAGGGACCGCACCATGAGTTTATCTGCTTCTATACCCATAGCAGCCAATGATGAGGATCTATTCCTTGCAGCATTCCACGGTGCATTGTCATGCATGAAGATGATTTTGTTGGACAATCCTACACCTTGATGTTGGTGGGACTCCAGAGACACAAGCAGCTTCAAACACTGTATCTGCACAAACCTGTGTGTGCTCTGAATCAGCCACAAAGTTGTGGTAAAATGCTGCTAGAATCACAGCTAATAAAGGCCAACGTACAGTATTAAGCAAATAATCCTGAGTGAAATGTTCCTTGCAAATCCTTCACCAGGACAGAATTTTCTGGATTCAATGCCAAATGCACTCAACTGCTGTTGCCTAACATCCAAGTCCACTGGAAAGTCATCCAATCCAGTAGATTTTCAACAACTGATAGCAATACAACCACGAGCCATGCTAAAGCTAACACGACAACGACTGGCTGTTACAGAGTCAGAAATGGGCGGGGCTTTTACGCTGGAGCTGTAGGGCATGATGACATGAAACTTCTAATATAACGTAGGATTTACACCAGTTGACTAATCATAAAAATCAACCGTAATAACTTGTTTTAACCTGTAGGGGGAAGCACACAGTGGATTTTTGACTATAATTTCAGGTATTAAACATGTTTATTTTAAATTATAAAGAATGAGGCAAAAACCAACATACAGCACTTTTAAAAACCCAATTTATAGCAGTAAAAAAAAACAAAAAACATTGAATACCACAATGAATGTTTGTTGTAGCTAATAGAATTATGGAGTTTCATAAATATGTTGGGAATTGGTTCTGCCCCGTGACCCTAACCACTCCAACCTCAGAAAAATGGACCATTTTTAGGTGGTATAAGAATTAGAACACAGAGTAAATGTACTCTGTGTAACTTGTCACAATATTGTTTCCGTGACTTTGTGCCCAATGTGACATTTGTAAAGAACTTCTCATGTTTTCATCTCTTCACACATGATGCACCATAAGAGAAGCACATACAGATGATTCTGCTGTGCATTACACAATAAAGAAGTCCTTTTACCGCCTAAAAAGGTATCATCAAACCTTTTTCCAGAAGCTCTTTATACTCTTCAACATCCTAGCTTGTGAGCTCCAAACACACTGCCTGCTCTCACTTCTAAGTGCATTTCTGCTCCAGTCATTGTATAAAAGGGCACCTGTCACAGAAAAGGCAGGTTATTTGAAATATAATATCTCCCTCACTTCTGGCTCCAAAAGTTGCAATGATCAGAAAAACAACATCTATCAAAACAAAAGCATTTTCTATTACTCCTTAATGAAAACACTGGCTTTTCAAATGTTAGACTAAATAATAGCACTTCTAAGTCAAAAACTTTCCATCCAATAGAAGCATGTTAGGATGAGTGATGAATGTTTACTCATCTTTAATGTAAGCGCTTTGATGGAAATTCTGAACTATTTTGACCCCAAAGAATCCATTTCTGACAATTTAAACCAAATAAACAAAAAAAAAATGAAAAAAATTGTACAAAAATGCTGACACATTCATTGTCATTCAATTTTATGAAATAGTTATTATAAATTTGCTTTTTGAGTGTTTGAACCTTTTGATGAGCTGAATAGCATTGTATTTTAGACTTTTTAGTTTACAGAGTGTCATATGGAATGTGAAATTGTTGGAAATCTCACTGTATCCTTTTCTTTTGCTAATGCCTTTTTATATATACAGTTGTAATCTCAGTTAATTGCACAAGGCAGCAATGAGAAAAGTAATAAAAATCATGAAGAAAGTAATAAATCTCCAGGTTCACTGCTGTCCGAGTTACTAGAGCTTTATGGTGCTAACTGATCAGAGCTGCCATTCACCGCACTGTATCGTCTCTTCTTCTATGCTTGCCCTGCAGGCTAGTGTTTATGCCATTCATTTTATCAAGCCAGCATCCAGTCACGTAACTCCCTAAATTTTCTCAAAACTGAACAAATGTATGTTCATGCTCTCTGTGTCCCATAAACACGTCACTCTGAATGTGCTATAGATAGTATACCGGCCATGTGTCAAAAATGAGAGAATGCGAGGCTGATGTTGTTGTTGATACAGCTGACATACAGTAGTAGGTCTGCTGTGTTGAGAACTGTCAAAAATGTACTCAGGCATTGCTCTTAGAGAGGAACGTGCAAGTGAGTCTGGAGTTGGGTGAAAAAGTGGCTCCTGTTTTTTTTTCTAAATTTTTTTCTTTGCTTCCAGGAAGCCCAAAATGCCACATAGTGGGCGACCGTGGTGCAGCGGTAGGGCGGTCGACCCCTGATCTGAAGATTGAGGGTCCGATTCCTGCCTTGCCCGTGTCAAAGTGACCTTTGGCAAGTCACTGAACCACACATTGCCTCTGGTGGAAAGTTGGTGCCAGTGTTTGGCATCGGGGCTGACTGGATGAATGTGACTGTAAAGCACTTTGGGCCTTTAAGAAAGGTAGAAAAGCGCTATACAAGTATAAGCCATTTACCACATACATGTTTACATCTACTTTTCATTGAACGTGGTCACTTGAACAAGCCCAGTGTGAACATGGCGTTCAGTAGTAAAAAGATCGTCAACACGAGAGGCAAAGCTTTGGTGTTAAAAGGGTTAATTAAAGCCAATCAATCAAACATGACCAAGGCCATTGCAATCATTTCTCTTAACCCTCTGTACATAATCATTGGTTTTCTTTTAGATCACTGATATCTGTCCTGACATTTCCTTTTAAAACTGAGTTTGGCAAAAATTCACCAAAGCACTTTGTGTTTTTACTGCACTGTATTTATTTTTCCTGCAACTCTCTGCATAAAAAATGCAACTATTCTCCTTTTGGTCACACAGAATCCTCCAAAACCTTAAAAATTGATTTTTTGGTAGAAAAAAACTCTCCATACTGAGCCACCGAGTCAGCACGGTGTTGCATTTAAAACAGGTCGACGTGGAGACGAGTGAAACTTGAGTGCCGTAGACAGACCGTTACATCTTTTCTTTTCTAAAAACATTTCATCACAGCAAAAAACATTTCAAACTACACTGTGGTCTTTTTATGTTCAACTTAAGTCTATTGGATCAGTATCAACAAGCTAGATTTGGTGAGAGGGGGAAGACAACAGGACAGGCAGCACAACTTTTTCAGCAGATGGCCTCAACCTTATATTGATGCTCCCTCACATGATGGATAAAGGTGGACAGGATTTCATGTCTGCCACGGACACCAGTAAAGATTAAAAAAAAAATGCTAAAATAAAGTTAACTGTACTGTCTTGTGGGGTCCAGATGACCTCATTTTTAATATAAACATGCCCAGGATAACACAAGTGATAACAATGAAATGCACTTGTTCCTGCTAGTGTAATCTTTACCACCGCTAGCTTTGATAAAAAGTGACTTCAGGAAATGGGGCATTTCCAGGTAAAAAGGACATACAAGGTGACAGCAAAGTTAGCTAGCTCCTTATTTTAGCTAGCTAAAGGAAAATACACCATGTGCTAGCACAGCAGCTGATTTAAATGAGGATTAGCTTAACTAGCTGAGCCAACAGGAATGTAAAAAGTCTGTTTAATTTTAAACTTACCTTTGTGGTCCACGTTGCAGTCGACAAATTCTGCCGATATTTGAAATGTGGAGAATGCGCACCTGTCTGATGAAAGGCCGCTCAAATGTGGGGAGGGGCTTTGTCGTCATGCTCCAACCACACAGAGAGTTGTCAGAATCACTGATGTCATTCGGTAACATTGACTTGAAAATATTAACAGATTAAGCCAACAAACTGGTTTAGTGAATACTACTTGGATTGAAGGATTAAATTTACATAGAAAACCGAGGACTGTGAGGTTGCCCCTGCTAGCCCCCTGTAGGTTTGTTGACGAGTAAGAAAGGGACCAAAAAACTCCACTGAAATTTAGTTCTTTTAATAAAATGTTGGATCAGACTCACACAGAGTAGACTCCCTGTCTCAGGGCATGCAAAGACAAAGACTTATAAAATACATGAATAAATATGTTGAAGACAGGCTTCATTTGGCTCCAGGTCAATGTTTATCAGGAGAGAAGAACCCCCAAAAGTCTTAACACCTTATATGGTCGTCTTCATAAAACCTACTTCTTGAGTGGTCAGTGTCTGTGGTCCTGCTCTTGCCAGAAAGGACATTTATGGCTTTGTTTTTCTGTGAAAAAGTACTGATTAGGTCCCTTGAAGCACCAGCCCAACTGGTTTCAATGGTCTGCAGCTAAATGGGTTAATGTAGCAATGCCTTCATCAATGTGTTAATGACAAAATGTAAAAATTAACCATACTATAAAAGAACACAAAAACCTCAATTCAGTATAAAAACCATTCAGAACTCAAAATTACAAAATCACACTAAGTAATGTACTACTTGGAAACAAACTATTTTAAAGTAAAAGTGCTAAATTCATACTATTTTGTAGGACTTATTGAGATAATTGAGCTTTTTTTCAGTTTACAGGACACCCACTCCATAAGGTAGGCAGACTGTCACAATAAAATTAGACCTTCGCTCATTTTTATCATGCAATGCTCAGATTGTGAGTAATCACATTTTATTAGTCGTGTCCAGAGTCAAAATTTTAATTAGTTGACGTTAAACAAAGTGCACTGCAGGTAGCTTTTTATTATTGCTTCATTGGTTTGTATTACAACATAACATTTAGCTGTTCTCTGCTGAGCTTGTTTATGTTGAGCAGTGGCTTTTATTTTATTATTCCCATTTTTTCTCTCCATTGTAGTTTAGAGTTATTTCTGCTGGAACCTCTGGCACTTTTGAAAATTTCCTCTGATGAATAATCACACCAAGGGGAGAGTTGTTTTTTAAAATTTGTTTTGATGAGCAATCTTGCCAAAGGGAGAGTTATTTACATGCATGAGAAGCTGACTGATATTTCCACAACCTCACTCTTGCCTGGAGTAAACAGTAAAATGGACTTTATTTATATGGCACATTTCGAGTCGACAGTTCAAAATGCTTTTTACACCACAAGCCAAATTCAGCCGTTCTCACTGCACTTTCTTAGTGTGTGCTTTACTCTGTTAACCTTCAAAGAACATATTTGTCACGCACACACCAATGAACTCAATGAGGGTATGGGGAGTAAAGCGTCTTGTCCAAGGACAGATCAGCATGTTGACGGTAAAGACTACAAATCAAACCACTGATCCAGATGTCAGTCGTTATCCTGGACAAGCTGAGAAAGCAGCTTTGCAGATTTACAGCAGAGACAACAAGGAGAGCAAAGAGGAAGAAGTTTAGACCATCTTGTGCCTCATTAGTGATGAAAAATGTAGAATCTGTGACAACCTGAATGAGCTTGGAGTGCTGATGAGAATGCCTCAGAAATACTAGAGAAGTCACAAGGACATTAGTGAACGAACCATTTCAACACGCTTAACTTCACGGTAAAGACCAGGCCCTCATCGTTAACCCCCAAATGCAAACTAGGAAGTACCAAATCTTGCAGTTCCACCTAGAACCACTGGAGACAGATTTTAGAAGCCATTTCCAATTGGCTATATGCACAACTTACGCATTTGGTTCATGACTGCTCAATCATTTCTATTTGGGGCAGAATTGCAGAGAATTGGAGTTTACAGGGTGTCTTTTAGAACTACCAAGAGTCACTATAAATTATATTAGGCGGATTGTTTGTCTTTATAGCAAAATACTCTAAATTAAAAATGCAAAAATGATTAAAATTGTATTTGTTGTCCTACATAACTTGTTAGGGTTGATGTTATTCCTATGAATTTACGAGCGACCAGCTCAAAAGCTCAAGGAAATTCTTGTTGGCGACATGTAATAGGTGCAGTCAAGATGCAGATTGCTGCATTTTTTTCACATATTTTAAGTTCAAAGCTTAAATGGTGTGTCTGATCTCAGTCTTCATCAAGTCTCGTTAGCCGTCACGCAGCTAAAGCGCAAAGCGCAGTGAGCTGCAATACAGCCGCGATCGGGAACCATTTGGTGCATTAACCCGAATCATAAGCATAATCCTAACCTTAACCTTTCCTCTGGGTCCGTGCAGTCAAGAAAAAAAGTTCAGAACTGACTGGAGTATTTAGAAATTTAAGTGTGAATACCGTTGTCACTTTTCATAAGGGCTAATGCTAGCTAGCATGAAAGGGACGTCTGATTATAGCTGTCGTTATTCTTATGACCTGTTAGTTGTGTTTCAATGACTTCACAGCAGAGTGTTTCTAAATTTGTGTAAAAGTAGTTTTCAATGTCAGGTATGGTAAATGGCGTATACTTGTATAGCGCTTTCTACCCTCCTTCGAGGGCCCAAAGCGCTTCACAGTCACAGACCCATTCACCCATTCACACACACATTCATAAACACCCTGAGACGTGATTCCCTTTCCTAAAATGCCTCAACACAGGCAAAGGTCCCTGTTAGCTCACGCTGCTACTGCTCCATGAAGAAGGCAGAGGCAACTCATCATCAACTGAGAGTAGAACCAGCAGTCCAAAAGTCACTTCAAAGTTTATTTAAATGTTCAAAGTTCTGTTAGGGAAGTTTTAAATGTTCTAACAGAGCTACGTTTCATCCCAAGATGTCATGTGATCATACAGTACATGATAGTGTTTTGTGAGTACTAGGTCTTTGGTGTTTCAGGAAGACAAACTTAGCTTTTTTGGATGTCATTATGTATACACATGACAATAATCTAAAATACAATGTACAAAAATAATAAAAATGAAGCAATACCAGGGATAGTACAAAGTGTTTTGCTAAGTCGATGTATACAGACAGCCTTAACCGGAAGTAAACAAGCGGTCTCATTTGAAATCAAAAATACGTCACACAACTCTGTGCATAGAGTCCATTAAGTCCCATGTTAAAAAGTCTCATTCTAACCAGCTGTTTTTTTTTAATAGGGTTCTACTTTGAATATTTAGGGGTGTGTCTTTTGTAAATATTGTTTTTATAAATATCACTAAGTTGGGTAGAATTGTGAGAACTGTGATCTCTAGTTTGCTTTGTTAAAGCTCAGGAATGTTTTTTTAAGTCATGTTTGTATGGCTTTGTCTGAATTTCCTCCCATCTCCATTACTACAAAAAAATGATATAATGCAGAACGATAAAGTGCCCTGAATTTTAAAAGGACAGATTCACCAATTTCACAAAGTAAAAACCTGATAAAAATGAACATTTTACAAAGACTATTCATGAATCTGGTGTGTTCTGAAAATCAATCTATAGATGTTTTTTTTTAAATATAAATTAAAATATTTTTTACACATGAAAAACCATTCAAATATAATGCATTGTGGTCTATATTCGACAATCTAATTGTCAGGAGTCAGTGTTCTGTCTCCCATTCTGGTAACAGGGGGAAGCTGTGTCCAGAGTACTAAGCACTACGTGTCCCAGCAGCCCCAGCGCACACTCCTCAAATACCGCTCAGCTGACATTCACATGACATTTAAGCACTGTGCAGAGCAGGGGTGCCCAAACTTTTTCACTCACAGGGCCAAAATCTAAATGGGATCTGGGTCTGTGGGCCAAATAGAATATTTTTTGGATGTCATGAAATAAAAAGAGAAAATAAAGAATATGTTTACATTTCTTTATTTTCATTCTGTATTCATTAAGGTAACACAAGAAGAAAAAGTAAGTAACATTTAGCTTTGAAGCATTTAACAGCAAGGGCTCACTGGCCATTTTTAATTGAAAAAACAAGAACAATCTAAACAAACTTTCTCCCAATGAAAACAGCAAACTGGGATCCTAATGAGAGACGTGGAGCTGCTCTTTTGACATTATCCGTTTGTCGTTCTATCTTGGCTAGCTGAAAAAGTCCGCTAAAAGCATTGGAAGTGACCGTGATGGCTATTGGGAATTTCTAACACAAAAAAACACCCATGGCTGACTCACTTGAGGGTTGTTTCACCCATTGCTGCAGGCAAAGAAAGTGCTAACAGCACCACCTGGAGGCCAAAAGGATATTATAGACATAAAGTTTGGGTACGACATAGAGAATCAAAGGGAAATGGGTTTTAACTAAACACTCCGCAGCTTCCACAGCTACAACTTGTCAGGCCAAATTTGCTAAGTAATAAGTGCGAAGTATTTTTTGTGATACTTACCCTGCCTGCACTACCGAGTGTTTCTCTCTTGACCTGATCTTTTGTTCACCTGACCCTACGTATTCTCTGATTGCTTTCTGTCTTCCCTGACCCTCGACTGGACTCTGACAACTCTACTCTTTTCTTTGATACTCCCAAGGTCATGATTGACTTCTGCCTGTCCTAACCTGATTTAGCTTTGTGGACTTTTAGCTGTGCTCAGTTCCTATCTGAACTAATAAACCTGCTGCATGTGGAACCAGCTGTCTGCCTGTTTGTGACACTAGTGAGCATCAATGAACACTTCTGGGAGATTTCTAAGGCACTGATTTTTGGAATTGTAGATTCTGACAAATGCCCTATATAGTGCACTAATTGGAGTATTTAAGGAATTTGGATACAACGCAAATTGTGTTTTCTGCATGTCACCTGGTTTTATTTGTTTATTATTCACTTGTCCTTAGCTGTCTTCAGGTAGAACAATTCTCATGTGCTTTTACATGTCTGGAACCCAAGTTAACATCCTCCTGTTGCTGTTCTTGTCGGCTATGCTTCGAGTTTATTCATCTATTTCAGGTCTTGCCACAAACCCAATCTCCTGCATTTTAAGATCTTACACCACTGGTTCCCAATGGAAATAAGCTTCTGTCCACCCCACTTCAGTATTTATTTTTGCTGTGAAGAACCCACTGACTGACGTCAAAGATTATCCATTCAGTTTTATAGGTGTAAGGTAAAATCCTTTTGAATACATGGACTCCTGAGAGAGCAGATAAAGTAAAAGAGCACCTTTGGATCTCAGAGAATCTCTGACACCTCGATTCAGTCCTGTTATAATGAATCATCTAAATGTGTTACATCCGTAGGTGTGATAATGTCTGCTTTCACGTTTCAAAACACAACAACAAATGAAAACACGTACAGCACCCTTGGAGTTTTATTCATCCTTTGGACTTGGTCTGTATGTGGCAGAGGCTTGGGCTCAAATTCCAAATAAATACATAAAATTCAAACAAATAGCTCAATTGATGGAGAGCAAACCAGCTCACATATAAATTAAGCAAGAAAAAAGAAACATTTACAGACAAATAAGGGAAAACAATATGTGTATACCCATCCATCCATCTTCAGAATTCTTTCCCAGATCCCTTTTGGGGTTACTGGAGCCGACCCAGCTACTGTTGGAAGGTGGTTACAACTGGTTGTTAGTCGCTTCTCATACACACACATCTGGGACAGTTTAGAAATCACCAATCAGCCTGAAGCTGTGGTAGAGCGGTCAACCTCTGATTTGAAAATTGCAGGTTCGGTTCCTGCTCTGCATGCCCATGTGTCAAAGTGTCGTTGGGCAAGACCCTGAACCCAACATTGCTCCCAGTAGTCAGGGGCAGACTTTCCATTAGGCAAAGGTAGGCGATTGCCCAAAAATTTTGGGGCCCCAAGCTGAAGAAAAACAAATATTTCTACAATTATTTTTTTCCATAATTATTTTTCTCTTTCATTATAAAAGAAATGAGATGGCATTAAACTGCTCACGTGAAAGGGTTTCATCCTCCCCTTTAAATCTGCAGCAATGGAAAATTCTGCCAACAGCAAGTTAGCTAGCAGAGACAGACTCTTCCAAGAGTTTGAATATAAAAAAGAGGTAACCAGCTGTGAAAAAAGGAAAAAGTATAGAGAAAGTGAAACAAATTGTTGCCACACTTCCAAAATTGCAGGAAGAAAGACAAAACAGGAAAAAGAAGAACAATAACAACAACAAGAATAACAACAAAAAGAAGAATGAGAAAAGGCAGAAAAATGCCATTTTGAAAAAACAAAAAAACAACAAATTAAATAAATTACATATGAACATTTAACGCTGGGTATGGATTTAAAAAAAAAGACATGATTAATACAGCCTCTGCAAAATCTTATTGTTCGCCCGGGGGCCCTAAACCGCTAAGTCCGCCACTGCTGGTAGTTAAAGGTTGGCGCCAGTGTTCTGTAGCAGAGCCAGCGTCAGTGTGTATGAATGAGACCGTGACTGTAAAGGGCTTTGGGTCTTCTAAGAAGGTAGTAAAATACTATACAAGTATACAACATTTATGCCAAGAATGTTTTTGGACTGTGGGAGGAAACCAGAGTGCCTGGAGGAAACCCACACATGTACGAAAGAACTGTTTTTAAACCAGGACCTTCTATCTGGTGTGTATACCCTCAAAATAACAATAAAACCGAAGTCAAGTTAGCGCAGTCAAATAACAGGTTGAAGCTTTCACAATATACCAAGCATGGAAAACAAAAAGTTAAACTAAAGCAACACCTCACACTAAAGAGCACAGACAGTCGAGAACAACCTCACCAGTTCCGTGGGTGTACAGATTTCTCAAATGGGCTGACACGAACCAAAGGCGGACAGAATAGGCAGGCTGGGTGCAATCAGAGTCAAAATCAGCCGTTTGTGCAGGGAGTTCCCGGCACTTTTAAGGTTCTGCAGGGACTTTGTCATTTGGATGGTGTGGGAGAAGACTCCATCGCAGCATGCAGGAACTTCCACAACACTTTTGTCTCTTTTCCTCCGTGCATCAAAATAAATAAAGGTTTAAAAAAAATAAAATCAAAACGCTTTATGTAAATATCTTCCAGATCAAAACAGCTCGTCCCTGCTTGTTCCACAAGGCAAAGCGGATCATGATGAGTTACTTCTCACTTCCACCTACACAACAGCAGGAACCTGAGACCAGAAGAATGGTGAAGAGGTGGTCACAGGCAGATAAAGAATTAGCCCCGCAGGAGAAATAAATGGGAAGTTTTTATTTTTCTACATTTAGTGTGTCCCTCTGTGAAACTCATCGATGCTGCGCACACTAGATTTCTACGGGTCACACAGAAGCACCCACTAATGCATCTCTGCCCTCTCTGATCCCCCTAGTTTTTCTCCTTCTGCATCATAATGACTGTTAGCATTTCAGACACTAGCAGACTGAATATTTGTTCATAAATGATGGTAGAAAATGATTTTAGTGGCATTAAATTATTATCATAGAAGCATTTTTTTATATAACCAAGTACAGATGCAGAATTCTGTCATATCTGCATAATACTGTATGTGTGCATTTTACAAAGTGGATTTGAGCAGACAAGAAGAAAGTGAATTTCTCAAGGATCATTAACCAGGATATAATAGAAAAAGCTGTGGGAAGTCGATTTATAATGTGCATTTTGCTAGTGTTTCATTTTTATTCAGAATGTTAATGTTGTTTTTTTATTATTATTTGCTAATGACCTCTCCAGCCTTTCACACAACAACCCTCTGAGAGTGATTCCTATGTGTATGTCAAAAAATGTTGTATTTTTTCAGCTTTATTAAATGTTTAACTCAAAAGCTAAACTGCATTTTCATGAACATGTCTTTACAATAAGTACATTATTACTTTTTGAGCATGAAACCTGCAGTGACACGCTTCTGTATAGCCTCACAAATCAATGTAAAATATTGTCTAGGAAACAAAATAGTTCATTTTCTACAGATGTTTTCTAGATGTTGTAAATTTAAAGCATCTGGTACTTTGTACACACTAAAGTTGAATGCTACAAATGATACACGAGTGCACAATATGTCCGTACAAATAGGCTCGTTAGAGAATGATTTAGCTTTTAATCCTTCAGCTGTAACAGTGCTCATATGTCACTGATTGAAGAAGCACATGCTCATGAGCGATGCCAGACATATTTTTCTATATGCTAGAGTGAATCCTTGGGGTGCCAGAAACTTGCAGTTCAGACCAAAACCATCTGCTTTCTCGACAATAAATGTAAAATGAATGAATAAAAGTGCTAAAAAGAATTGGTTTAATGCTTGGAACCTCCCAACCAGCAACACAGGAGTCGTGGGACGTCGTCTCTCTGTGTCACCTCTACACACATCAGATAATGCTCCTGAAGCATGTGGGAGGAGCTACTGCCAGACGTTTTTAGCCTCATCCCGACGATTATAGACGATTGTCTATATATACAGACAATGCATAAAAAGTATTAATAATGTTGAGAGATTAGATTTATTTCTTATTTATAGCTCTACAAGCCTCAGTAATTATGTCTCCATCTCTGGGTTCATGAGATCATTCAGAGAGTTTCCCAGTTTAGTGATCTTCACCATTTACTGCAGAAGCTGTGTCTGAATCATGGCGCTTTCAGCGGTACTTCTGACTCTCCGTGACCCAGTTTGATGACTTGCTGTCCAACAAGTAGTCAGAGGATGGACAAAATAAAAACAAGAGTGGAAATGATCAACTTTTACTCCCACTGATTACATCATCAACACTGAGTCCCGGATTGGTTTACACAACAGGAGTTCTTCAAAGTTCAGATATGCAAACTCTGGAAACATACCAGTGCGACACTCTAAACACACTGCAGCCAGACAAGATGGATCCTCAAATAATGTTGCAGGAACTCTGAATGCATTAAACAGTGAAACTGGACGAGCCTGCTGCATGAATTATTTGAATTTAAAACAGCTTGGAAATTTTAAGAGTCATGTTCCACAGAATGCAGTAATATAATGGATAGTTGTGACACAATGACTAATTAAAATAAAAAATGAAATAATTCAACCTTTGGGACTTTATGTCTAACCTGTCATGTATTTCTGGACCATAAAGCACAAAGTCAAAAAAATAGAGAATTAACTAAAAAAAAAAAAATCGAACATAAAGATTGTACAGCGAATGAAGTCAAATTTAACAGCCAGATAAAGGGATATGACAACAAAACCCAGAGGGGTCAGAGGAGACGATGGGAATTTTTGTGGTTATGTGCCTCATGGTTAAAAGAAATATATACTTTTTTTTTAATTTTAATTGAGATGCCGTTTAGTTGTTTTGCCCACTGTACCAACCATGCAGGTCAAAGGAGTGTTGTGCTCTAAAAGAGGTTAGTGGTGACCAACCAGCAGGAAGTAGAGATGACTGTTGTTTTTGTTCTAGAGATGATTTACTGAAATAAAAATATCAGCATATAAACAAAAACAAACAGACTAACACACTAATGGGAGCATGTTTTGCATAGATCATCTATAAGGTGACATTGAAAACAGCCTCCAGTACGTTTTATATCCATCCGTCCATCTTTTCAACCCGCTGTGTCCCTTTTGGGGGTCATGGGATTATGTCATTTTCAAATATTTTGAACTGCTTTGGAATGATTTGGAAACCAATTATACCACCTCCCTCAAAGAAAACTAACGTTTTTGAAATTCCCA
This sequence comes from Oryzias melastigma, assembly GCF_002922805.2. Taxonomy (NCBI): domain Eukaryota; kingdom Metazoa; phylum Chordata; class Actinopteri; order Beloniformes; family Adrianichthyidae; genus Oryzias; species Oryzias melastigma. The sequence continues at coordinate 2,245,080 of NC_050521.1, read as the reverse complement.
AGCCTATTAGTAGTAAAAAAACGAACCCGAACCATTAAATATTTAGGTCAAAAGCTTGAGTTAAAACAGATTTACAGAGAACCTCTCCGTTAATGACAGCAGCTCGTTTGGTGTGACACGATTTCTGAAAAGAGTAATAAATGGACAGAAGTCTAAAATAAGGATCTGTGGTCATAGTTTTTTAATTATAGATATAAAAACATGTGAGAGAAAATATTTTTGAAGAATATTAGAACCAGTATTGATGACACACATGCTGCAGAACCAGACACTTAGCTCCAGATATGTAAATAATTTATCCTGCTCACTGTAACAGGACTTAAAAAACATGAACTGAAACGTGACATAAATAAAACATGCTAAATGCTGAAATTTGTTCAAGCCAAAATTGCAGAAAAAGAGTCTTAGATGAATAAAGCCAAAGATCTTCAATTCAGTGAGAGGAAATCTACCTGCAGAAGAATGAACTGTGATAATCCCAAACTTAAACCTAGTGTGAACGCTGCTGTAGAAAAAACAGGGAGAGGAAGCATAACAAGAACACAAGTGTACCACCTGTGAGGAATAGATGTGTTTTAATGGAAGAAGGAGGGATATAACATTATTTCTGTTAGGAAAATGACAGGAAAGAGATTGTTCTCAATTAATCTTTCTAGATGTAGATAATCTATTCAAAGTTTCAAACTCATATTGGATTATGTCAGATCAGGAGAAGAGAAGAGATTAATTATCAACTACGTAGCCTCAATAAAATAATATATGACAATAGTGGAAAGTACCCTAATATTTTGACAGGACGGAACTTGGAAATGGATGTAGAGAAGTTATAAGAAAGGATAAAGGTGAAAAATGAAGGATGGGTGAAAGAGGTAAAAAGTGAGAAGTAGGATAAGAATAGGAAAATATAAATTAAATACAACATTACCCTTTCAGTTTTTAAAAATACCCAACCCAGCAGTGGGCAGGAAAGGCTCTGGCAACCACGTTGACCTAAGAAGGTGTATACCAGGTTAGGAAGATGGACGAGGGGATAGATCCACATTTTATAAATGAATGGTTTATTTTCCCCCATAACCTAAATAAAGAGTTGAAGTGATTCTCGGCAGCTCTCTATTAATTTTGCTCCAAATGTCTCTTTTAGTGTTAAAAGCTGTAGACCCCTGGTCTATTCTTCTGCAGCTCCTCACTAGCTTCTTCAGCTCAGCAGGGAACAATCTAAAGAAGCTACTTGGTGGAGCAGCAAAACACCTTCTAGACTAAACTTTGAAATCGGAATTGCCCAGAATACCAGAATCCTGTCACAACATGACCGAGAACCCTCACAGAACGACCTCAATGCTTTGATCATTTTTTTTAGCTCAAATATTTCCATCAGGTTAAAGACAGCCCTTATTTTGTTTTTCTCCCATTTTAGTGCTACCAGCACCTCATCTCCTGTCAAAACATTGTTATCAAAGCAGCAGATTTTAATGCTCTTCCATCTGTGTGAACAGTCAGGCGTGCACGGCCTTAATAGACACAGGAGCCACATTTTGTGAAAAGTGCAGTTTACCATTTTGTCCAATCAAGGCAACAGATTGATTATAAAATTTAATGATTGAGATTTTGAATGCATGGTTACATTTTTGCGGGGTTTGACCACAGAGCTTTGGAGATGCCCCCCTCCACTGCTGTTCAGTGGGAGCTATTCTAATAAGGTTATTTGGGCTTGTTGTTCCAGGAAAAATGATAACAAAAAAAATAAAAAATACAGAGCTTGAATGAAAGACTATGTATAATGTTCAGATACTTTCGAGATGAAACCCTCAAAATATTATATTAAGTCAAACTTAAAAGAAAATCAAAGAAAAAAGAGACAATATTGTTTCGAGGAAATCTCTCAATAAGCATTGAGTACGTAGGAACTGTGAAGGACATGAAAGATACATATTTTTGGCTGACATTATTATTAGTAAAAAGAAAAAGAAAATAAGAAGACCCTCATGATACGTTTTTTAAAAGCTGCTTGATTGTGGATCAAAACATGGCAACTTTACCAAGAGAGGATGAATGCATGACAAGGTGCTACTGTAAAAGATTTGATGGAACCACTTGATCATTATTTGAGTTTTACTGCAAAACTCCTCTGTACAGCTCACACTATAGCTGGCAACTTCTAGATACATACCTTCTTACACATAGACTTTCCGTTGCTTGAAACTTTCTGATTATACCTATAATTAAAAAAAAAAAACCATAACAATCCATCAATTTTTTCAGGACATAATATAGTCCGGTTGAAGTCAAAGGGGCCTCATTGTGCCTTTTGATTTAAAACAGCTACATGAAAAAAATATGGAAAATTTAGGATCAATTTTTAAATGTAAACATTGGTATTATTTCATGAACAGGAAATCAAAAATCCGCCACTTTATTTGAGTTTCAATGTGAAGTTTTGTTTCAGCTTTGTTATTAAGGACACAAAAACCAAAAGTCATCCAGATGTAAACTTCAATTTGATATTCTAAGTATTTGTTATCCAATTTGTACATTTTCTACTGTAAACTGACTTTATAAAAAAAAATAATAATAATAATCTTTGTTTCAATACAAGTTAAAAATATTTCATTGTTTTGCAAAACTTCACTAATAACATAAACTACTCACACACTGAATGCAAACCTGAAAAGAATGGCACAAATAATAACAAAATAAACAGATATATTCACAAAAATAAAATGTTTTAACTTCTTTGCCAGTTTTATGTGAAAGTCCCTTTACTAAATCTAACAAATGGTAAAAATTAACTATCGATAATGTTTTTACAGCTTTTAATCTTAATTTTCATAATGGATTAACAGCATTCATTTAAAATTCAAATTAAAATTATAATGTGGAAAAGTTTAACATTTTCACAGTAAAACCTAATTTCTATTGAACATAGATCTTAAAACCACACAATTAACAAACAACAAATTCAATTTGTCATTGATTAAGCCCCGTATTTGGCAGATAGAAAGATAATATCCAAGTTGTATAAGCTAGCTCCCCTTTTTGGCTTCTTATCTCTTCTGTTCATAGAGTTACACTAACTTAGATCTGTAATGGAAATGAAGAGTTAAGTTTAAGTTGTAAAATGTATAAACATTCTTGAAAAACAATTCTTGCAGTGGAGGTTTCTAAGATTACAGAAAATCAATAAAACTGACAAATATGCCTGAACCTGTCCTGAAATGCACATTTTGTCCAAAAATTTGAAGATAATACCAGTACATATTATTTGGTACTGTGCAATGCAAAGTTCTATTGTGACCCAACAACATTAAGCCAAGACAAACATTAAGATTAACCTATGTTGAAAAGGATAGGATAAAAAGAATATGCTTTCATTCCAGAGACGTTGACTTTAGTGCATTGGGGGATTTGTAAAGCCCAGCATAGCAAGCATTAAAGGAGTGTACCAGCGATTCAAATACAATCCAGCTCTAAAGAAACATTATATTCATCCTAGAGGAAAGCACTGTGATGGAAAATGGAATTAATTATGTGGGGTCACTTCCAGTTAAACCATAAAGCGACACGTTTAAGGTTTGTGGATAAAAATAAAGAGAATAAAAATGCAGGAATGGACAGGAAGTTGCTTTAGAAAGACCTTATGAAATGTTCAGTAACTGTTTGAGAAAATCTAAATATGTTTACATAGTGGGGTGCAGTGGTGCTGTGATTAGTGCTTGTTTCACAGCGAGAAGTCGGGATGGTTCTGTGTGGAGTTTGCATGTCCTCCTCTTGGGTGGATGGCCTTTTTCCAGGCACTCCAGTTTCCTCCCACAGTCCAAAGACATGCATTATACATTGATTGATTATTCTAAATTGTCCCTGAGTGGTTGTGATTGTAAATGGGTGTTTGATTGTTTAGCCCAGTGACAGGGTGGCGACCTGTCCAGAGTGTACCCCACCTTCAAACAACAGCACCGAAGTTAGTGTCTGGAGTCCTGGGATCCTGAAAGGGATACAACAAGTTGAAAAAAATGGAGGAATTTATGGTAAAAAAACATTTCCTAATGATTCTAGAAATTAAATTTGTAATAAATGTTGGTAAACTTTAATACCTATGATCAGTGGTTGGGTGAATCAGTTCATCAGTTCTACTTCAATGTTGAACATAACAAAAAAGTCACAATCCTTTACAAATATCATTTTATTTTACGGCCTTAAAAGTTTCTTTATTGTAACGACTTTTTTGAAGGACAGCTGCGTGATGTTAATGTCATTTGTGAAGAGATTTTGCAGAGCTTCAAAAATAACACAATATTTTATTTATTTTTTAATCCTCGACTTTGACCTGAGTTTAATCCTTTAAATCATCAGCTTTGATTATTTTTGTTTTTTATCATTTCAGTCGATGGCATTGAAAGTGTTGATATTATGTGTCCAATCAATGCTGAGATACAGGAAAGAAAAAAAAATGCTGTTTTAAATGAACAAAGACAAAAAGGTAGGTAAGTAGGGGAAGGATTATATACGTTTGCTTCTTCCCACTCCTTTTCAAGCAATCACTCAAACTGCACAGACTTTAGCTAATTATTACAATATTTAATCAAACAAATGTGACATAAGTGACTTGTTTTTGTGTGATTGTTTTGTATGTTCTAATCAATGCATTTCATCATTTCTGTAATAATTTGAAAGTGTTTGTCCTGTATTTCTCACAATCTATGCTCAAAATAAATCAAATCAATCAATAATTTATGCTAAATGGCAAAACTGTAATAGTGTATAAAAAAAAAAGGAAATCAACAAAACATATCAGAAAACGTATTTGTTTTTTCCAAGAAAGCCACAAAAAACGCTGCTGAGATACAATAAAGACTGATCATTTATTAATGCTTAAGCATTTAAGAATGGAGCTTTAGCTCAAGTTTTCATCCTCTTTACCGTAACTATTTAAGAATATTTTCTGGATCAAAGGACGGACTGGGATTCTATCAATGAATGGTCTGTTTTTGAAAATCTGTTGTTTTATGTTTCTGTATGCACACTGAACTTAAAGGGGCATTAAGTAAGATAAAAAAAATAGTCTTAGATACGTCCGTCAATCAGACTTTATTAACTCTGTTCACAGTAAATCTAGAACTTGTGTGGAATATGCTGCATGTTAGACACGATATTACAAGTACCTGTAACTCCCAAAATGAACAGATAACGTAAAAGCAAATGTTACTGTGACTGTGCTAAATCCCAACCATTTTGCTAACACTTAAAGGGCCTATACCAGGAAAAAACAACTTTGAGAGCTTTCAAGTGTTCTATAATGTTCATTATTCACTATAAACAGCCCTAATACGTTTCATATTGGTGAAAAGCTGCTTTTCCCTGAATCAAATGATTTACGCCGATCATGTAAAACAACCAAAGAGTTACAGAAAGTCATATCAGGAGTAATAAAACAACAAAATGAGTTGATGAAAAATGAGGAAAAATGTAGCAATGGAACATAACTGTTGTTGTTGAAGGAACTTATCTAAGGAATTGAACCTACTAATTATTGTTGTAGCTCGTTATTCCTCCGGCAGATGTTTTAAAGTACAGGAAAGCTTGAATCTATTTTAGATTGTCAGCTTTGAAAAACAAAACTATGTTCGGTTAAAAAAAAACAAAAAACTTCAGTTAGCTTTTATAAACATGAGCGCATTCATTAAAAAAATCAGGGAGCACAGAAGCACTTGATAACAAGCTTCACAGCTGGGATCTAATCAGTTTTAGCTGTCAGATAAAAAAAATATATATATCAAAGAGAATCTGACTAAACTGAAAAGAGCACCTGCACATGCAAGCATCCTTTCAGGGCTAAATCCCTTTTTACACGTTTGTACTCGTTGCTGATAGATCCCTACATGCCACAGTTTGGGTTCATCTCCATGTGCTGAAGCGTGTCAGCTGGGCCTCATTTAAAGTCATCAGGCAGCTCTCCTGAAGCACCGGAGACAAGAATGTCAAAGAGTAGAGATTAGTGCCTTTGCTCGATGAAAAGAGCACTTCCTATCAAATGCTCTCTGAGAATATTGCTGATGACACATTAGCAGGGTCAATAAACGAAAAAAAAAAAAGTGTCCTCCCCAGGCCAGTTGCCTGACTTAATCAAGAGTCCCATGCTACCGTCTGCCAAGACTGATGATGTGAGAATGGTTCACCTTGTGTAGTGAGAGATGAACATTTTGACATGAACTCATTTAAAAAGCTCAGAGGGGCAGTTATCAACATATAATTTCAGATGAATGCACTAAGTTCAAATCATGAGTGTCCCTGATGTTTGCAGCAGAAATTTTCCAAGACTAATGCACAAGATAAGCCTCTCCGAATTGAAAAATGTGTCAAATGCGTTTCAAGTAGTTGAATGTTTCTACGATCACTAGAATCTTGAAATGGTTTCTGAAGCCCAGACAGCACTAGAGTAGACATTTTTACACTAGATTGGGGTCTGAAAAGAAAAATAACTGTAGAACCTCCGTGCCAAAAAGATTAATAAGCATATTTCTAAGCCTTTGTGCAGCCGTAGCTATGACATGACTCAGAGCTCTGACAGGAAGAGTTCAACTGGAGCTTCCAGGCATTGACCTGTATGCAGCAGGGATGAGTCACCGAAAGGCCAAGCAGACTTGGGCTGCTGACTATATGCACTTTTAATAAGCTGCAATTAATAAATACATATAAGACAATAATTAATATTCCACTAAGCTTGAAATGTCCATACAGTATATATTAAAAAAGATAAATAAATAAATAAACGTTTTGCCTTCTTATTTCCATAGGTTCTGTTTGTTGTACATTCTATACATACTGCAAGGCCCTAATAACCCAAAATAGCTCACAGACCTAAATACCGGCAATGCAGTGCATACATAAGCAGTTCCTTTTCCCTCAAGCTTACATGTTTCTTTCCATTTTTAGCTACTGGTTCAATGCTTTAGAGTCGGACCTTCTTAAGTGTGTATCTTTGAGGTAAACTGAAGTGATTTTATATTTATTTTCTGATAAAAAGCTAACGGTATACTGAAGAAGAAGGCAGAACCAATGATTAAAGTAACGAACGTCATCACTAACATCAGCGATGAATGGAGGCGGATCATTTTAACCCTTTTAGCTTTAACGTTGCTTCAGGCACATGGCAGTGAAGGCCAGTTTCTTAATCTTCTACTAATTTAATTATCTGGAAACTACATATCGCAACACAGATCAGTAAGGGATCTGTTTACCTCTTTGGGCTTGTACACTTTTTATTATAAGCTGTGAAAAAAATAAACAAGAGTATTTTAGGTCCAGATATTTAGTGTGCAGATAGACAATGTTGTTAGCTAGTGTCCAAATATGGTTTAATGGCTTGGAGAAGTGACACATTGCAGAAAGAAAATACAAAGCAGACTCAGATGGTCAGAAAGAAACACTCCAGAGCTGAGTCTGCAAATTGCCAGTCATAAGCACTTTCCTGACTGAAATTATTTTTGTGGCTGATATTTTCTGTCATGTCTTCCACAGGTACAACAATAGAATGGAATTCCAATGAAATGAAATGTCTGGCACGGCAAATTGCCTGGCTGCTTTACTCTCCCCACGTACTAATGCCTGCCAGGTTTCTTCAATGTGGAGATAGGACCTCTCCAATGAAAGCCTACCCCTCAATTACATTGGCAATAAAGCTGGGGCGAGGCCAAGCATATAAATATCCAGTCCTCCCTCCATGAAAAGACAAAATTACTGCGCTAAGAAATGTGTCATCAAGAAACCAATTGGCAGTAGACCACTCTGAACACTCATCGTCTATTAGTTTCGGGTATTTGTTAAAAAGCTAATGAAAACACAATTTTGTAGAAGCAAAGTGTTGGTATGATAGAGAACTTTCAGGAGCGTCTGATAAAACATAATATTTTACAAACAAATGTAAAATCTTTTCCTTAAATTCATGTCTTATTTCATGCCTCAAAAAACTACCTTATTTTCTGCACTTTAACGCCTGGTTCACACTGGATGTGGAGGCGAAGCGGCACGGAACGGAGGCCGCTTCCATTCGCCGCCCTTGTTAACCCATGGTGTGGTTCACACCAGGTGCGGAGTACCGCAGTCCTCCGTGGAAGTCTTGCGCCGTGCAGCGAATCATTTCGCCATCTGGTCTATTATGTGTCCGAGCCGCAAGCGATTCGCGTCAATTCTGGCAGGAAGTTACATCAATATACATGAGAAAATCTGGTGTATTTTTTAAAAATATAACCAATTTTTTACAATAAAATACTGTTATCGACAAATGTGGTTGTGTTTTTGTATTAAAACAGACTGTAGAGATGAAGAAACAACACACAATCACAACACACACTTCTGTGTTTCTGAACAGATAAATTAAAGAAGTGTAGGCCTACTAACTACTTGCTTCCTCTTAGCAGACACAAGGGGTAATATTTTTAGGTCATTAACCTACCCATGATGGTATAAAATAGCTCTAGCAGAAGCTCCTCTCGCGGAAAAATGAACGTCTAGGGTAAATTCCAGATGCCGTGCACACCCTGTCCAATGTGAACCTAGTGTAAGGCGCACCTAAAAGGCTAAACTTTTTTCAAAGATTGACCGTGCGACTAATAATCCGGTGCGCCTTTTGTGTGAACCAAGTTCCAAATCTGTAAAATGTTCTTGTGCAACATTGGTAAGTCTACGCTCGATTGACTATCGGACCATTTCTCACTGACACATGCAGCGGTGAGCGTACGGATGATCACGCCATGCACATTTTGAAGGACACAGGTGAGTCCCAGACAATGATTCTGGCAAGTTGTGCTCTTGGGAAACAGTATGGATGGCGGGAAAGCTTACCACGTCTCAAGTTACTGCAGAAATCCACCTTAGTGCAACAAACACATAAAGATCAACCAGTATTTCGGAGTGCACGTTTTACCCGGCAATCCCCAAAACATGCAAATATTTTGTCTGACAGCGTTCCTTTGTTCAATCAGATCTGATTTTGAAAGTCCACGCTCCCCACATGCATGGCTGCATGCCGCACGCCACACAGAGATCCAGCCAAACTTTACGTACGTCTATTTCCAGTATGTTTGCTGACTGCGCAGGTCATTTTACTTTTATTTTGTTAGTGGGAGCAATGAATGACGGATGGCGCACAAACTTTCACTGGGAGACAGCATATGTGAAGAGATTGTTGACACCTGGGCTAAAGATTTGCTGTAACTGTTGTCCGCCGTTATCATTGCTGAACAACCGGCTGACTGACAGGTTTGAGTATGGAATTACACAGCAGTTTAATTTAAACACCAACAATGTTTTGTGGGAGAAGATTAATTAAAAAAGAGTGGTTGGTTAAAAAGTGGAATAAAGTTTAACTAAACTCACTGTTTTACTTCTGTACCATTTATTTATTTATTTATTCTTTTTTGTCTTATAATGTGGTGCACATTATAGTGCAGAAAATATGCAGAATTTGTTTTAAAGTGTCCCCTGTGGTCTTTTAATTATGATTATGCTGTTTTTAGGCAAAATCAAAAAATCTGTCATTTTCTAGGACATACTGTAGTTTCTGCAGAATGCCAGTCATCATCATCATTTCAGCTCATCACGCCACTGCTGACGGGTAGCCTCCACAAACTTCTCAATTTTTGTTGATCTTGCACCACATGCATCCCTTCAGGCTTTCTTCTCAATATCATCTCTCCATCGCTGCTTTGGTCTCCTCCTTGCTCTTTTTCCATCTCTTCGAGTCCATTCCACTACTTTCCTGGGCCACTTTTTGGTATCCATTCTGGCAAGATTGCCCCGCCCACCTACTTTTTGCCTCTTCTGCTGTGCTCATCACGTCTTTCACTTTTGTTTTTGATCGTATTATTTCGTTACGGATTTTGTCTTTCCTTGTTATATTGAACATTGATCTTTCCATGCTTCTCTGGGCAACAGCCAACGTTTCTCTTTGACGTCTTGTGATAGACCATGTCTCTGCTCCATATGTCATTGTTGGTACAATGACCGTGTCCATGATCTTCTTTTTCAAGCAAATAGGCATTTTTTGGTCTTTCAGGAATGTGCTGTGCTGCCCAAAACGTCTCCATCATTCTGTCATCCGGTTCTCAATCTCTTAAATCATCTCATTTCCAGCAGTCTCCCTAAATACTTGTATTCCTCAAGTTGATGCCCATCAACTGAGATTCCATTTCTTAGTTCATCAAAAATTCGCTTCTATGTTGCGTACAGTCTGGGGAGTAAACCTGCACTATTTTCCCATCATCCCATTGTTTAGACTCTCTCCTTATAGCTTACAACTCTTCAAAACCCCCCACATTACCCATGCAACTAAAAGGTTAACATCAGAGACACCCAGCTGCACAGTTCAGATCCAGATGACAGCTCGGACAAGGAAAACAAAGACATACACGGATCTACTTTTCTGTAAGGGGAAGTATCGGAATGTAGGGAGCCTATGGGTTGCTGGTCGAAGTTTGATTCTTTACTATATGAATAAAGAAAACCCAGAAACTCAATTTAATCCTAATTTTACTTTTTATACCATCTGAAGAAAAAATCAACAAGACCATGTTTCACTGAACATGTTGCAAACATCATTTTCATTGAGTCTTTAAGTATTCTTCTCACTGCTCCTTTCCTGTCATGAAGATATGCAGACTTTTGATGAGTAACGAATACGTTCATGTAATTCTCTCTTCATGAATGGAACAAAATAAACAAATCAAATCAAATAAAAAAAAGGTATATTTTGAGTACAAAAGTGATACACATTCCTTTTTTTAAATCTTTATCAAACATTTCAGGCGTTTTGGGCTGCTCCAAAAAAAAATTAAAAAAAAAATCTCCCAAAACTCTAAAATGCTTAATGTGGAATCAAGCTCGTCAGCATGCATCTACAGTATTAGTGGCACATGCTATTCCATGAGACATGCAGATGGCTGATACACCCACCCACACTGCACTGCTTCATGCGTCAAATTAAAACCATCTAATTACTTTGTGAAGATGCCGAGAAACTTTTTCCTGAACATAAAATATTAGTAAACAGTAAGTGGGTAGCTATTTTTCTTGTTCATAAGGGGCGGGTAAAAGTCCCTTCAGAGAAAATAACTCCACTTCGCTCTTCTGACAGCATGTTTGGTGAGGATTAAATACACAAATAAGATAAAAGTGTTTCAAATTGCGATCATGTCAGTCAGAAACCAAATCTCGACGTTAACTATGTCCACTTTTTGAACGTATAACTATTGTTTATTGTTGTCCTTAGTTTAACATTTTAGTGTCAGACAGTTAGTTTTTTTTTTTTTTTATATATATCAAATTACTAGTCATTCTGATCTACTAACACAAAAACATTAATTCACATTAAACACTTCTCATTTATCGAGCACATTTCATATTTCACTTTTATGTTTTGCCTTCACTGGATTTTTTAAACCAAACTTAGCAGTGTGGAACTAACCATGATTTGAAGCAGTGTTTCTCTAACTCAGGGAGCATGTGATTGTCCTCCAGTCGTACTTCTGAGCTGCAGATACTGTCCCCAACAGTCTTCAGCTACAGACACATTTCATTGAAAACAATTAAAATAGAAAGGGAAAGAACTAAAACAATTATGCCCCCAAAAAAAGTGTAGTGTAATAATCCCACCTACCCTGGGCATTTAGTGGGTGAGATGCATTGTGGGAATTTACTTTTTCTGCTGTTAATCTTTACTACTTCTAACAATAATTAAGTTTGATTGCAGTGCCACTTCCTGCCTTCATCCTTTGCATTGTTTCTTGTGTCGTTAAATTTAGTGTGTATGAAAACAACATCAGAGTGTGGCCTCAGAATGTGAGAGTTGGTTCTGTGGGATCAATCTAACAGTCATGTCAGTCATTGACATTAGGCATTTAGAAAGTAAGATTTCTTCAAGAAACACTTGTATTTCATTTTTATCCCTACTGAGTTTGCATCTGGCCACATCACTGGTCTGTGAGTCCAGAGGTTGCTGCTATAGACCATGTCAGGGTTTCAAAATGTGGTTAAAAGAACCCCAGATCAGTCAGGTCAAAATCCCAAGAGGAACCCCCACTCCCCCCATCAAATCTATGAATGTTACATGGGAACTGCAGACATCTGTGTCAAAGAGGCAGGCAGAACTTCTTGTTGATGTGATTGTTCCTATTGGTCTTTTTGGTTATTTTCAAGAAACATGTGAATTTCAAACATTGGAAGATATTTTGTGTAGCCACAATTGCTCTTACGCTTGGATACAGGCTGTAAGTGGGAAGAAGAAAATAAATAAATAAAAATAAAATTGCATGGGTCGCACAAGCTGTCCACGGGAAAAATGTAAAATCATAGACTTTAAATAAGACAATGAGCCAGTAGAATGTAAATGTTTATGCACATTTTTTTTTTCCTACGGGCATGCTGAAGGCAACTGGTCGAGAGGAACACATAAGGATAGGTAAGGGGGTAGTTTTTGAGATGCAGGCACACTACATAGATTTTTCAACCCACTATTGTTACGTCCTCAAAGGGCAAACCTGGCCCCAAGCCTAGAGGATAACTACAAAACTGGAGACCAAGGTTAAAAGGAACAGTTTGTTAAATAAACAAAAACTTCTGTCCTGCAAAGAAAGAACAAAATGAAAAGACGTGTGTTGCTTCAAACAAAAAGACAAACCAAAAGGATTGGAACCTTGGCCAAAAATAAAATTAAAAAATAAACAAAATAAGCCATGGAGACTGCTGACCCAGCCATGTCCACCGTCAGAGTCAGCAGCTCCCTGCTAAGGACTGCCTAACCAAAACCAACTAATTCAAAAGAAACAAACAAAGTCGGGAAATCAAGACTACCAAGATCAAACCCCAAACTAAAATAACAAAACCCAGCAGAGTAAGACTACTAAGGAAAGGAAAAAAAAAAACCCAAAACATGCCAACACAACTCTACTCCCTGCCTGCCTCATTGAGGCCTCCTCTGCCTTAAATACCTGGCAGGTGGTAATTAAGCTCATTTGCTCCACCTGCCAGGTGAGCAGAGTGGCAGGGCATGTTGAAAAGGTGCAGCACAGCAGCAGCAGGATGCAACACTGTGTATGGAGCCGTTTTAGTGCTCTTCAAATGAAATCTGCCAGTAGGGTGGTAAGTAAGGAGCCAGTATGTGCACCCAAGACTGTAGCTCTGCACAAAGGGAACCGTACGACAGCAACACACAACTGTGTATAACTTGCATAATCCTATAAATTCATCACGATACACTTACCACACGCACAACAATTTCACAATCTTATGACATCCCTTTAGGTAGCCACATGAACCTTAAAGGAACTGCAAAACACCTGTACTCCCCTAAAATGCAGCTCCCCATGTCTACAACCCTAAAAACCTACAGCACCCATTCTGGTCAATCCTTGACTGGACAGTGGAGCTGAGAGACCCAATACGCTGTTTTATCTGAGAAATATAGTCATTTGGAGCACAACTCCCAGTCTCCGTTAGAGTTCAACTCCATCGTTGCCAATTCAACATGTTTTTTGCTATATTTAGCAACTTTCTAAACCCCCACAGTGACTTAGCATTCTAGCATTCATGGCTGTAGTTATCAAGATATTTCTGCTGCAGAGCTGAAAACTGTCTTTCCAAAATACTTTCTTATCCATATAGTTAAATGATGTATTGATAATAAAGATAATTATTTTATGTATTCATTTTTAAATTGTTTGTTTGTTTGGCAGGGAAAGCATCTTTTTAAATGTATCAGAGTTCGCCAAAGGGCTATTTTTCATCTGTAGTCCCTATACAGGTGGCAAACTATTCTCGCTGAATACTATGTGAAATTAACAACAAAAATCCAACATAACTATAAATGAAAATCAGACGCTCACTAGTCACTTTATTAGCCACAATTGTCCAGCTGCTCGTTAATACGGATTTCTAATCAGCCAATCACATGGTAGCAACTCAATGCATTTAGGCATCTAGATGTCAGGAGTCAAAGCTCTGTCGCCCCCTCTGGTCACCGCCGGGAGCAATCTTTAGAGTTCTAAACTCACTACACCTCAGCACACAGAGCTGCAATCCATGCGAAGTATTGTTTGTCCCACCCTGCCTGCATTACCGAGCGTTTTCATCTGGACCTGATCTTCTGTTTCTGACCCTGCTTATTCTTTATTTGCTTGCTGCCTGCCCTGACCCTCACCTGGACTCTGACAGCTCTACTCTCTTCTTTGATGATCTCATGTTCTTGATTGATCTCTGCCTGTCTGACTGTGATTTAGCTTTGAGGACTTTTAGTTGGTGCTTAGTTCCTGTCTCAACTAATAAATCTGCTGTGCGTGGAACCATCTCTCAGCCTCTTTGGGACACAAATGGTCACTCCGACTTGATTACTTGTGTTTGATGCTGTCGTGATTTGAAGAGCAGTCTACATTTTATTGTTTGTCTTACAATTTTAGTCTCTAGATCTCTAATAATTGTCTAATTACAAAATATTAGCAACTTTTAGGTCCACCAATTGTTCTTTCTTACTGAGATGTTGGCAAAACTGTTTGATCAACCAACAAGGTAACCATGTTACTGTGCAGTGTTCTCTTGCAGTTCAGCTTTCATCGTCTCTATGTTTTACAGATTTATTTCAGTGTTGATTTGCATACCTTCTCTCTCTTCTCCACACTGTATTCCCCATCATGATTGGCTGTTGACATCTGGCAATCTCCTTCATGCTGTGTCTCCTGTAGGTATAGATGCATTCCGTTAGCCAGAGTTACATAAATATTTGATCGCAATCAGTTCTTTGTTTTTTATTAAAAAAAATACTGGACTCATTGTTCTACGAATGTTTAAACTTTGAGAGTTTAATAAACAAGAGAAAAAAGTGGGAAAATGTTCAAGTCTGTCTGAGAAAAGTTTATAAAGTCTTAAGTGAGGAGTTTTGCAGCCCTAAAACATTTGTTGTCCTACTTAATAGATTTTTTACCCATTACGGGTTTCTTGTGGAACATGTGTCCCGCGATAAATGAGGGAACACTGCACTAGGTAAGCAATTTGATACACTGGACAATTTATTGATTTAATAAAGAAATAATAAAGCTGAATATTAAATAAGTAAAAAAAAGCATAAAAGCTCTCAATGACGCTTAAGAGTTAAGATGTGCCTATAAGACAAAAGAAGGTGGTGATATAGAAAAAGCCACATTTAAAAACTCCCTGCTGTGATCACTCACATGGCTCTCTTTTACACACAGATCATTAAATCTCAGACCAAAACAAAACACATCAAGGCTGTGTCCTTTCACACGGGTGGAACCAGAAACATGCCGCACAAAATACAAAGAATCAGTCAGATGAAAAAGTCACCAGGCAATATTGAAGGAGAGCTATTAACATGAATGGTGAAATCATCCAATAACAAAACAAAATCATTAACCGTCTAAACCTGCTCTTACTCTTTTGAAGTTGATGGGTTGCTGGAGCCTATCCAACCACTGTTGGGTGAAGGTGGTGTACACCCTGGATGGTTCGTCAATCCATCATAGATGGCCCATGAACGGGTTAGAGCTGTGTTTTGGACGCGAAGTCTATCCACAATAAAACTCTGATTTTTACACCCGTCTTGGGACAACTTTAGACTATGATAATACAGACTAGACAGCCATTTTCTGACAATAATTAACACAGTTCTCAGAGTCAGTGAACGCATCAGAACTGAATTTACCACCCTCATCGATTTTGATTGGTCCTCATGTTAGCCCCGCCCCAACGCGCCACAACGGGGCCAAAGGTTTTGTAACTGAAACTTTCAGATTCGTAAACAAGAAAAATGAGTTGAAAGTGTAAAAAAGATTTGAAACGGAAAAATATGTTTTGAAATTGAAATTTTGAGTTTTGAAACCTAAAAAAACAGAACATTTGAAACTGAAGTTTATTTTTGAACAACAAAAAGTTTCGGACATGTATATATTGCTTTTTTGACCAAACACCAATATTCTTTTTAATTTAATTCATTTGGGTTTCAAATATTATTGGCCGCGATTTAGCTCCATACAGATGACCAGACATGCGTTCATCAAAAGCCTCCAGTTTGATAAAACTTCAGAAAATTTCTCTCAAAGACACTAGAAAACCTGGTTTAGATACCACAACCCATTTGAAGAAGTTCCAGCCATAGTCTTGGGATGAGCTCACGATGAACATTGACAATCACCCCCTCCAAAACTCATCCATATGCAGTGTCAACCACAGTGCAGTCATGGCATGTTTCAGTGAGACACAAAAAGACCAACTCCTCTAAAATGTAACCACTCAGGGTAAGAGTAGAACACATTTTTCAAGAAATCATGAAAATGTTTTCTGCCCATGGTGAAACAATATCAGGTTGGATTTTGGACAGAAAGTCTTAGATTCAGCATCTGGCAGATGATGTAGAGTTTGTTGTTTTTTGAGTGACATGTGTCAGAGACAATAGGAAAAGACAGGGACAAGCCACACACACTGGTACCATCTTGAAGACCTGGCAGCTGCATGTTCAGCATCCTCCAAGACATTATCTATCCTTCCTTTGCACATGTGCTGACCATTTTGCTCTGGTTTTTGCGCTTAAGACATCCAACCTGAGCTGCTCCTCTGATCAAATGGTTTCTAATCTCATCCTCATTACCACACAAAAAGGCTCAGCATTGTCAATCTTGTGCTGCTCTTGCAGACATGACATATACATAGTTACAGACGGCACACACTGGGAGGCTTTGGGTTTTTTGGGGCTACATTTTTTTTAAACATCGTTTTTATTTCATCAATTTCACAAAGATACTGAGTTTTAGTTGATTTAATAAAGAGCTAAACCTTTTTTACTTAAGAAATTTTGTTTCTCTTCCTCTAGAATTTTTCTAATTTGACAAGCATTTCAAATGTTTTTGTTGTTTTTAACATATTTTTATGTCGTTTTTTTCACAATAAAGGGGATATATAAAGAAAATGAAGCTGAAAGTTGCAGTTCTGAGTATTGCTTTATTCAAATTGTTGTGAAAAAGGAGCAGAAAAAAAATCCTTGAAAAAAGCTTGTAGCAGTGACGTAGATGCTACAGTCGGTGTGGTACAAGCTCCCTGCTGCCCTTTATTCTGATGCACCCACTAGCCATTGAAAGTATATATGTTACTGAACATCTTAAGGTGTTGACGTCACCCATAGGAAATGCTTTACCTCCGGCCCTCGAAAAATGACATCAGAGCCTTCGTCGTCATATCCTGATTCATCTACAGGCATATTGCAAACAATTGCCACCCTTCGACAGCAGTTAGTCTTAGTCAGTCTGAGTCACGTTTTTAGAGAAGAACTATTGTCGCCAATCTTGAGTGAGCTCGTTCCAGCTTGTTTGAAGGCCACGCCCCTCCCACTGAAAGCTGCTCAGGAGAATCTGTCAATCAAATGTTTGAGGTGGGGTCAGTGGGATCTACAGGCTTTTACTGAGGCATCTGATTGGTCAGTTTATAGATTGAATAACTGGCGATAAAGAAAACATATCTTTAAAAAAAAGGATTAGAAAGAACATGTTAAGAAGAATATATCAGAGCAAGAATGGTTATTCTGACAAATAAATTGACTGAGAAAAAACTGTCTATTTCTCAGTAGAAGTCTATAGGACTTTGGCTTTCTTAAATCCTGCAGGTACTTCCTATTTGGAACACGAGGGGTGAGGAGTTGAGCTGTCCATCTTTATACGGTCTATGCCAATTGCATACAAAAAGATCCATATTATTATTATTATTATTTTTATCTGAGTTGGAATTTGGATCAAAAATGTACAGGTGGATAGCTCTCCTATTGCTTATCATTTTGCTGCACTGCTAATGTTAGCACAGGAGAGGGAGGAGCTATAAGCTAGCGTGATAGAATGTTAACAATGGAATGATGGGAGATGAGGGCAGGCTTCCTCTGTGTCAACAGTCCCACCCACAACAGTACTTGAGCCCTGCAGAAACTATGTCCTAGAAATGAACACATTGGTTTTGGCGGGCGGGCGGGCGGACGGACGGACGGACGGACGGATGGATGGATATCTTTATTTGTCATCGTCTTCAGATACAATAAAATTAAAATGTGCCTCCTGGTCAGTGCATCATTCATACTTCAAATCAACCCATGGAAAAAAAAAACTTACTACAACAATAACAAATAATACATTAATTTACAAAAAAAAAAAGAAGGTGCTACATGACATATTCATAATTAAAAGACCACTGAGAATTCTTTTACAATAGATCAAAAGATGATCAGAGTGTGACTTTAAAATGAGTAGCACCCATCTTATGACATCATCACAAACTGAGCCAACTAAGATGGAAGTTTGTTCTCAAGATGGATTCTTGGTGTCCACCACCTAAGGCTGGATGTATTTTGGGCATATTAACGGCTCGACTAATAAAGGTTTGGTAAAGATGAATGGACTGGCCAGCTAGTGTTCTCATGCTGTAGGTGAAAGAAGTGACAAAATGCACAAAGATCTTTAATATATCGGCAGGTTCTGCCACTCTATCTGAGTGCTACCGTGCTTCTTAAGTTACTGGTGTCATCTGTTGACCATGACACCACAAATGTATTGCAAGTGGTGTTGGGTAACATGACTTATAACTGTTCTGTTTTTAGCAGCCTCCGTATTAAGTCACACTGACTGCATTACCTGCAAAGGAAAATATCTGGTTACCTGTAGCATGAAACTGACATATTACATTACATTTCAAAGCAATGTCTAATGTGAGTGTTCTCAAAGGTTACCTTTAAAAGCTTAACTCTAAAATGACACTGTGGGCTGTGAAAAGTTCATCACGTTTATTTGGTAGAGTTATTCTTGCTGTAAAAACAAAAGACCCCTGTGTATCAAATCCCGGCCTTGGGCTGTGCAGCACACGTTCAAACAGACAGAGATCAGCTCCAAAGTCATTTTTTTGTTTCTCAATGTCCTCCAAATTACATCAGGAGACGTGAAGAATTACCTTCAAAGTGCCAGACAAGAAAAAAAAAAAGGAAAGATCTTTACATTCTATTGTCAGTTTTGGATAGTATTGAGGCAAAAAAAAAACTGCCACAGTCAAACTTCTCTAAAGTCACAAAGAGCAACGCGGCTTCATTAATTTAGAGAACGCTTTTGATGTCTCCTAAGTTTTCTTTTTGTCTTAGTAACTGATGAATTAACTCACTGTCAGCAAAAAGGTTATAAACTATAAGCTCTAAACCTGCATTAACAACTGACATGATTTGCATGTCAGGGGCGTCCAGTTTTAATGTTATGTCTGTGCACAGATGTGATCAGAGATCCTGTGGTGAGTTTTGAGCATCGGCTCTAGTCTTGTACCGTGCTCATTCGCGCCTCATTATTCGAGCTTTGTCCTCTATTGTTTCACAGAGCATGATCAGAAGTGTTTTTTATGAGTATGGATTAGTAATGGAAATGTTTTTGGTCAGGAAGGTGAGGGGTGAGACTAGGGTCCGGCATGGAAATTCTTCAGGATTACACAGTTCTACCGGAACCAAAAGAAGCTGCTGCAAACGGTTCCGCATTTCAGTGCTTTGTTTCACGGAGGGTCTATTTGTCTCAGGACATGTCAGTCACTTCCACTATGTTTAGTACATTGAAGTTCTAGCCAATCATTCTGCTTTTCCTGCGATAATAGGCGGGTTCATATAAGACCGTTGACGGGGTGAGCAAAAGCATGCGTAGCGGTGGAATGTCTGGCTGCATTTCACAGCATGTTTGACAGGTCGCTGCGTCACATCAGCCAATCGATAACAATGATTCGATTCACAAGAGCCTGGATCAATTTCATCCTGATTTTTTTTTTAATTCATTCACTTCAGTCATTTTAATTTGATTCAAATCGATTTTGAGTTTACACATTTAGACACATTTGTTTATAAATACATTAATAATCAACTATATGTTTTGAAAATATTTCTAATAATCTGATACAGTTCACATATTGCAAAATGTATCAGTGAAATAATAAGATTGTTAATATCATCCAGTGTTTAGATTCTCTAAAGGAGAAGTTCTAATAAAAATGTTCAGATCATTAACATTGTAAAAATTGTTCTGCTTCTCCTGAAGGACGTTTCAGTTTGGCCACTAGGTGGTGATCGGGCTATAGCATTACACCTTATTCAAGAAGAAGAAAGAATGAGCAAAAAGACTATTCTTTAGACCACAATAGTTACTTTAAAAAAATATTTCCTTAAAAGTTTGGAAAATTCATACCTGTGAGTTTATAAAGATGTTAATTTAGTCAGCAATCTATGTTTAGGTTGACCAAGCGTTAGCATTAGCCGTCCCATTGGAAATTCCATTAAACATTAGCATTAAGCTTGTGGATTTTAGCTTTATGTGCTAAATTTATATTTTTATGTAGCGATTATTGATCTGTTAAGTTTGCATTGATTCAAATACATTAATCGATTTGATGCTAAAAACTTTTTGCTTTGGCTCCTCCCATATATGCATCAAGCAGCAAATCTCACATGCATCGAAAATAACGCCAGCAAATTTGTTGTGGAAATTAGGGCTGCCAGAAACAATAATTTTAATAGTCAACTAATCACTGATTATTTTTTCCGATTAGTCGACTCATCGGGTCAGGCATAAAGTGGATCTTAACCAAATAACTAGACATGCAGCATTACCCGAGATAATGCTAGTGTGAATGCTGTCAGCCACTGAAGATGCTAGTGCTGATAGCTGAAGATACTGAACTTGATAGCTAAAAACGCAGAAGCTGAAAACTCTGAGGCTGATAGCCAGCTAAAATATTACTTAATTGCCAAATTATCCAAAAAGAAAAAATAAAAGAAATGAAAATAGCCTAAGTTAGGAAAAACAGCTAGCATGTAGCTGAAATATTAGCTAAACTGCAAAAAAGCCTAAATTAGCCAAAATAGCTAGCATGTAGCTGAATTTTTAGCTAAACTAGCCTAAAAAGCAAAAAAAAAAAAGCCAAAATTAGCCAAAACAACTAGCATTCAGCTGAAATTTCAGCTGAACTCCAGATTAGCCTAAAAAAAAGGCAAAAAAATCCTAAATCAGCCAAAACAACTAGCTTGTAGCTAAAATATTGGCTTAACTCTAAAATGCCAAAATAGTCCAAAAAGCTAGCAGAATACCATTATAACTTTCAACTTTACTACACTCTGACTCCATATAAAGTAAAATCTATTAAATTAGTCAACTATTTTAATAGTCGACAATTAGTCCACTAATCATTTCAGCCCTTGTGGAAATCACATTAAGGTGGAACTTTAACTTGCACCACTTAAAAAAAAAACAAAAAAAAAAACATTGGTTAGAATGAATTGAAAAGATATTTTAAGTTAAATAAAAACCTGCAACAATACTTGTTCGCTCACAGATTGGAGTCTATCATATTCTCCCTTATTTTAATCGTATAAGTGAGTGCTCTGTTCACAATGCCAACATTTAAATTACCCATGTGCATCTTTGTTTATTGCTCACATACGAGCACTTTGTAAGTGAAGCACTGCTCCGTATTAGGCGCATTCTGCACTTAGCTTTGGGAAATCAATGTTCATTGTGAATCTTATACCTGAGTGCAAAGGAGAGACTCAGGGCTGTAAATTGCTGCTTTACTGGAGCTGTGATCACAGTCAGGACCTCTGCTGCTATTTTCCCTCACATTTTGCTGGAGTTCATTAGTAGCTGAGGGAAGTCATCTAAGCCCAGGATTCTCCTGAGCTTTATTAGACGGAAGAAAAAAACCTTCAGAATTTGTGCTGACTGATTAGTATAATTGGTGAGACAGATAAAATGTATCAGTGTACAATTACTGCATGCCCACTCATTTTGTTTTTTTTAAGATTGATGTTTTCTGTAGAAAATTCTCTGCTCAGTCTTGGTCCCGAGGGATTATTCATCACCATTAAAACCAGGCTCCCATGCCCTTTATTTATTCTCCAAACTGAATGACCTGCTGACTAATGAAGGCTGTCATCGCAGCTTTCCATCTATCATGAGTCCAAACCGCTTGAGACCTGCAGGTTTTACTCCTTTTTTTCTTGCATATTTTAGGAAGAAAAACACGCTAGCAGTCAGGCAAGTGGGAACAGAATACAGCAAAGTACCCTCTATTAAAAGTGTTTCTGAAAGACCCATTCAGATGTAAATGGTGTTTTAAGTGTTTTAGCATGTCTGTTTTGTATTTTTCTGATGATGGAGGACATATATAACGAAATTTAAGCTGGAAATTGCAGTTATGAGTATTGTTTCATCCAGATTTTGTGAATCATGAGCAACCTATTGACATAAATAGAGACGGACAAAACAAGGTTGTGACGTCAAAATACCTTACCTCAGATTCCAATGAAATTAAGTCAATTCAGTCACCATTTTTCCGCAGAACAGATATCACCCGATTTTGCCATTTTGGGACCAAAAAACGTTAGCAAGCATTGATAGGTCCGAGATAATCAAACGCTGCGAACGTTTGAGGTGGGGCCAGCATGCACCACATGCTCTTATTAAGGCATCTGATTGGCTAGTTTATTACTTGCAATAAAGAAAATATATCATGAAAAAATAGGTTCAGCAAGAACATGTTAAGAAGAGGCACTAAAGCAAGAATGGTTACTCTGATTAACAGCTGTTTATTTCTCAATAGAAGTCAATGGGATTTTGGCTTTCTGGGACCAGTGGGTACTTCCTATTTAAACCACGAGGGGGGAGGGGATGATCAGTCCAGTTCTATGTACTGTCCAGAACAGGGGTCATTTGGTCCTGTTTCTTACTGACCAAAACCCAGCAAGAGCTGCAAAGACTTCATTTTACCATTTAAAAATACAAATGATGTTTTGTGACCATTAAGCCATTTAAGTGACCATTAAGTCACTGTTTTTAAAATGTAGCTTTTAAATATAAAAAAATTTGAATATAGCGGTCATATTTTTCTATATACATATTACACATTTTACTTATTTTACTTTGGACAACAGCACATCCAAGTTCTTTTCAAAATAAAATACTCCCTGTGTCAAGTAAGATGCTCCTGCTGCAGCTGATTTACTTGAATAAAAAATTCAAGAAAGTCAAACATGAAGTTTTTTTCAAACATAATGACCTTGGTGCTCCATCACTCTTTTTCTGTTTTACGATCAAGTAAAAACATGATGTCGGCGTAGAATCCAGTATTTGTAGGTCACATGTAAATAATGAGATTATGGGATTCTAAGAATAAACCATTTTGACATTAGAATAAACATTTACCATAATTTTACTCAGTTAACTGAAGTAAAAAATCTAAACAAACAAAAAAAAACTACTAACCCAATATTTATTCATTGTGCTTGCAGATCTTTTAAACACCACAGAGCCACAAGGGAGGGATGAAAGAGCCGCATGTGGCTCCAGAGCCTCAGGTTGATGCATCCCCTTATAAATAAATCCATGTACGTCTTTGTTTTCCTCACCTTAGCTGGAATCTAGATCAAAACTGTACAGCTGGATAGCTCCGATATTACTCACCATTTTTGTGAGTGAGGAGCATAGCTAGCATAGCTCGTGGGAGAGAATGTACACAAAGGGATGATGGGAAATAAGTGCAGGCTTACTTCGTGCTAATACTCCCACCCACAACTTAGAGGCCAATTTCTAAGGAACTACTGCCGCTCTGCAGAAAATGATAGGCTTTTCGATTTCAGCTTTTTAAATTTTACCAAAAAAAACGGCATAATCCTAATAAAAAAGGACCACTGGGAACGCTTTGAAAATGCATCAGAAGCTGAACTACTAATGTAAATGAAAAATTCTCCAACAACTCAACAACGCCGATGTCAGCTCATAATCCAAGTCACTACCTGGAAAACAACAACTAAATGACTGCTATGCATTTTCTCTGTGAAGAAAAGGGCATTTTTGGCATAGATGGATTGCTTGTGTATAAATACAAACTAAACTGAGAAACATAAAAATACCAAATTCCCAATAAAAAGCACTGTAAAGCTTCACACGGCTTCAAAGGAAAGAAACAAACAAAAAGAAAAAAACAAGTATTCTTGCCCTCAGGCTTGTCAGAGAAATAGAAACTCAGTGAAATGTTGCAATAACCAGCAAATAAAGAAAACTGCTGCTGTCTGAAAACTGTAATCACTTCCCAATGCTGCTGATTATTACATACACTTGAATTGGATTTTGAGTAATACATTAATATGGGTTATGTTGGAGCAGCTCTCATTCTCCTGTCTCTCATGAAGCGCATCAGGGTTGTAACTGGGAGCTCAGCATTATACCTACAGCTCCCTGCATCATGTAAATGCTGCAGATTGGCAAACTGAAATGAAAAAAAAAAAAACGGTTCATAATTATTTTCATTACTTTGAAAATCTACAAAGACCCACAGCAATATTTTGTGATGCCTGGTTTGCTTTAATTGGGTCAAGAATGATGAAGGAAGCGATAAAAGGAAATAAAGGCATCTCTAAATGTTGCCTGTCCTTAATGCTAATTTGGCGTTTGTGGAGGGAGAAAACAATGGGCTGGAAATAATTTAACTGGTTGTCTTCAGCCAGAGGAGATGAGAAATAATGAGCAGAAGCAACAATAAAAGTGGAATAATACCAGGATTAGCAGTGGCCTCACAGGCTTCTGTCCAGCATGGTTTATTATTTACAAGTTGTGTGCTCTAAGGCCTGGAGCTGGAGATAATATTATTTTCTTTAGTAGCAAAAGTAATAAGAGTAAGCAGAAAACTTCAGGCACAACCCACATCACTCACATTCTCCCTTGTGGAATATGAGGAGGAAGGAGTGGAGGATCATGGGTAGCAATTAGAAGAACCGGAGGTCATTGTTTATTACTAAATCGTTTGGAGCATTTATCCTGATATGAGGGATTTAGGTGAGACTTCAATGAAAAAAGGGAAATAAATGAAATGGAACTTGCATTAAATAGCATTGATGTTCTTAATCATCAATAGTTTCTCTGCAGGATACAACAACATCATGTGCATCAGTCTGCTGTGCTCTTTAGAAGTGCTTACTGTACCGCACTAACCTGTATTCCCAGATCAGCAATGTGCTAGCTAACAGTGCGATAAGCTCTTTTCAAGGATTTAAAGCACACCTTCAATGCACGCCATGCACAGATCTTAGGAGATGTGTGATGCAAAGGCCTTTAGTCTCTTAAGAGACCTCTCAGTTTAATAGTGGAGTCTGGCGCCATAAGTTTCCAGAACCCCTTGAGTGTTGGGATTTGTAACTTAAAGCATTTAAAGCTCTTCCTCGTCTTTAACTGAGCCCTCTTTAAACCTATATGCAGGAGTCTTTAACGCGGGAAACTCAGAGGTTGAACTTGATGAAATCATAGGAAAACAGGGTTCAGCTGTGGGGATCTTTAATGAGTGAAGTAACATTTATGCTGTATTTAGTCAAAGTTTTCACTACAAAATCAGAGTTGAAAGGCAAAAACCAAAGCAGACCCTGCAAAAGGTCTTGCATCAAACATACCACAACACAAAATGCCTTTGACCTTCTTTCATCAAGCCGTGTCACCACGAATGTCAACAGATTTTAATAAATGTGTTATTTATTTATTTAGCGTTGTGATATCTGCTTTTACACTTACCATCCTCTTTATCAGGTACACCTTGCTAGTACCAGATTGGACCCCTTTATTCCATCTGAACAGCCTTAATCCTTGGTGGCATAGATTCATCAAGGCTCTGAAATCATTCCTCAGAGACTTTGGTCCACATCGACATGATAACATCACACAGTTACTGCAGATTTGTCGGCTGTACATCTATGTTAACAATCTCCTGTTCCACCACATCCCAAAGGTGATCTATTGGGTTCTGGTGACTGTGGAGGTCATTAGAGTCCAGTGAACTCATTATCATGTTCAAGAAACCAGTGTGAGATGATTCCATGCTTTAGGAGATGGAGACTTATCCGGTTGGAAGTAGCATCAGAAGATGGTACACTGGGATCTTAAAGGGATGATATGGTCAGCAACAATACTCAGGTAGACTTTCGCCTTGTAACCATGATCAGTTGGTACGAATGGGGTCAAAGTATCAGCCTAAACTGTTGATGAAAGGCAGGATGGATCCATGCTTTCAGGTTGTTGATGCCAGATTCTGACCCTACCATTTGAATGTCATCAGACTCATCAGACCAGACAACATTTTCCCATCTTCTATTGTCCAGTTTGGGTGAGTCTGGGACTCGTGGCCTCAGTTTCCTGTTCTTAGCTATCAAGAGTGGCACCTGGTGTGGTCTTCTGCTGATGTAGTCCATCTACCTCAAGGTTGGACATGTTCATTCAGAGATGTTCTTCTGCAGACTTCAGTTGTAAGCAGTGGTTATACTGTATGAGTTACTGTTGTCTTTCTATCAATTGGAACCAGTCTGGCCATTCTCCCGTGACCTCTGACATCAACAAGGCTTTTCTGCCCACAGAACTGCTGCTCACTGGATATTTTCTCTTTTTCTGACCATTCCATGTAAACCCTAGAGATGGTTGTGGGGGAAAATCCCAGTAGATTAGCAGAAATACTCAGACCAGCCCGTCTGATACCAACAATCCCCTTCCTTCTTCATTCTGATGATTAGTTTGAACTGCAGCAGATCGTCTTGACCATGTCTACTGTCACAAACGGCCAGACAGCTGGTTCACTTGAGGTTGGTTTAATAGTTCAGACAAGAATGAAGCACAGCTAAAAGTCCACAAAGCTATATCACAGTCAGACAGGCAGAGGTGAGTCACGAGCATGGGGACATCCAAGAAGAAGTTAGAGATGTCAGAGTCCAGGCGAGGGTCAGGGCAGGCAGCAGGCAATCAGAGAATAAGCAGGATTTGAAACAGAAGATCAGGTCCAGATGAAAACGCTCGGTAATGCAGGCAGGGTGGGACAAACAATACTTCGCATGGATTGCGGCTCTGTGTGCTGAGGTGTAGTGAGTTTAGAACTCTAAAGATGGCTCCCGGCGGTGACCAGAGGGGGCGACAGAGCTTTGACTCCTGACATCTAGATGCCTAAATGCATTGAGTTGCTACCATGTGATTGGCTGATTAGAAATCCGTATTAAAGAGCAGCTGGACAATTGTGGCTAATAAAGTGACTAGTGAGCGTCTGATTTTCATTTATAGTTATGTTGGATTTTTGTTGTTAATTTCACATAGTATTCAGCGAGAATAGTTTGCCACCTGTATAGGGACTACAGATGAAAAATAGCCCTTTGGCGAACTCTGATACATTTACAAAGATGCTTTTGAATGTCTAACATCCCCGCCAAACAAACAAACAATTTAAAAATGAATGAATAAAATAATTATCTTTATTATCAATACATCATTTAACTATATGGATAAGAAAGTATTTTGGAAACACAGTTTTCAGCTCTGCAGCAGAAATATCTTGACAACTACAGCCATGAATGCTAGAATGCTAAGCTTTTTTAGCAGACTTCTATAGGAATCTTAGATGGAGCAGAATGCAGTGCAAATTATTACCTTAGTCAGACAAATCAATATTCCACGTCTACTTTTGAAGTGGATTTGGTGTTCTTTGCACCAAGAAGCAGACATAGCATGTATTTGACAAGTCACACATTTATTTTTTTTCGCACACAAAAAACCACAGAGGTTTGAGGAACATTTAAACAAACATTGTGTGCAGGTTTCTGATTGAAACGTCTGAGGTCTTTGTTTCTATAGAGGTAGAGCATACTTTTTAAATAATTGTTTGCTGTGTCCAGCTCTGTATAGCTGAACATGCATTTGGTTTTTCCTTACATACCTACTGCATTCCATTTTCCATGATAAACATTTATGAGGTCGGAAGTAAGTAGGATGACTGACAAGGAGCTATATAGATAACTAACCTATTCATTTATCAAAGTCTTAACATCCAAATACAATGAGACTTAACCATTTTTCAGACTTTTTTGTTTTACTTTATGTAAAGAAATACTTTTATCAGGCAGTTTACAGCTTCAATATTTGAAACAGTAAGTCTCAAAAGAACACAATGCTTCTTATCCTTCTTCACAACTGACAGATAAAGCAAAAAAAAAAAAGCATCTCACTGAAGCAATCTACTCTTGACTGGCTAGGGCTCCCATGAGGGACCGTTTTCCCCACAACAATGAGCTACTTAGACTGCCAGAGGACACAATACATGTGCAAGGAATAAAGATAAAATGACAAGTTAGATGTGAGGAGAATAAAAGTGGGAAAAGTAGAGGAGAGGAAAGTTATGAAGTGAACACAGAGCAGATGTGACGCATTTTGCTCTCAAACTGATCAGAATTGTCCATCATTCTCCCATTCAAACACTGAATGTGGCCTCGATTAGACTTTAGACTGTATTGCATGAAAAATAACAGTTTGGAACATTACTTTAGCAGGAATGTGATTTATTTTTTTATTTAAAGAAAAGTAAAGATTTTAAGAGAAATGAGGCATTTTTATAACAAAATATTTTTAATTTTTATACTTATATTTGACTTGCAGAGGTGGTGGTAGTCAGAGGAATTATTAAAATTATTAGTTAGAATTTTGGCTGTTCTTTCAGGTGTTACCAAAGCCAAATCAAGGTATAACAGTGGAATTGGTCAAACCATTTAAGTTCCACGTCATTTCAGAAATCACAATACATGCTGAACTGGGGACCATTTAGACATAATCCCTAATCACCTTTCTACTGTGCTGTTTTATGGGGTCCAGATGACCCAAGAGTTACATTGACGTGTTATCCAAGCCATGACAAACGCGTACTAAGGTGGACAGGATTTCATGTCTGCCATGGACACCTGTGAAGATCAAAAATCATTGAGAAAGAAAAAAAAAAGCTTAGCACACTGTCTTGTGGGGTCCAGATGACCCCACTCCCAACGTCAACACATAGGATAGCACAAGGAGTTTTAGCTCCAGTATTTACATTCTTTCGACTTCCATAACTCTTTACCCATTGACGAAATTGATCTAATTCCAGCAGATTCTGAAGCTAAGAAAACCAGCTTTGCGTTGATATGTCACATAAGTGTCTTCTCAGTTAATTACCACTGTAAGGTGTTCCATATCAGTGCAAAGCTGCTTCCTTGGCTTTATAATCCTTTGGAATTATGTTAGTTGCATAAATGGTTAAAGAGTCACGCAAGTTCAAAGAGCATGCATTATCTCCTGTTGTAGGCAACTTCTCTGGATCTGAAGGGTTAAGACAGGGGTGTCAGACTCATTTGCCATGTCAAATTCCTTCCTTACTCACTGTATAACGCACTACATAGTGTGTTTGCCATTTTGTAGTGCTGTCCAATTCCAAAATTTAGTGCAATAGAAATTTTCCTCAAGTCTTTGCAAAAAATGAGTGTGCATCTGTGCTCACTACATTAACAAATATAGACCAAACTGCATTGAGGTCGAACAGTTTTTGCAAAAAAACAAGTGTTTAAATGTAATTATTTAACAAATAATCCCCATTTTCATCATCAGCATTGTGTCTGAATTGCTTTAAAATCCAGGCCACTACATAGTCCTGCACTTTATAGGTTTTTAGTAGTTAGGGATTAAGGTGGTAATTTGGACATGGCCCTACTGTTTTCTAAGAAATTCTGTTGGTTAAGAGATGTGGAAGTCTAAGCATTGGACACATTTTTATCATGAAAGTAGGAGTGTCAGAGCCGATGTCAATAAGAACTTATGTTGAAGAAAGAGGTCTCTCAGTGCAGGAGTTCTGTGCGTATTCAACCGTTTTCCTGTGCATACATCCTGTTAACTGGATTGTAAGTCCCTAATGACATAATGATTTTTGTCTTGCCACAGACAGCTGTCCTTTAAACAAGCATGTCTGTTGTCTTTGTGGTGTCAGCTGTGTCCCAGTGGAAGTATAGACATGTGCAGCCATGCATTCACAGTAAGTAAAGTAACAGAGCAGCAATAAGGGTACTTTTCTGAATGTGATACCAAAGGCTGAAAGTATGAGCTTGATTTTGCAACAGTTTTTTTTTTTTTTTTTTTTTTTTTTAGACTGAACCAACAATTCTTTAATTTAATGTGTTGTCAACATATTCGGGTCAAAATTTATGTACAGATAGATTATTTGTTTTCATTGGAATTGGACTGCAGCTGTCTTTAATTATTTTAGCATCGTTGAATTATAGAATTCAAATTTGTTTCCCGTTTTGGTTAGTTTTATATTTTTATTGTATGCGTGTGTATTCTGATGGTTTTAATACGATCTTTATAAATTAACTTAATTAGCATTTTTCAGTCATGGGGCCTGCGGGTCTGGCTAGAGGGCAAAACAGAGAGGTGCAAGGCAGGGTTGATCAGTTATTCTACGGCTTTGATAAAGAAATATTAAAATGTCGTCATAATCCAAAAAGTTAAATAAAAGCAAAGTACTAACAGAAAGTGCATGCAATCTGTTTTTAGCACCCAGAACTGTTCCCGTCTTTGCAATATTTCCTCTTCCAGAGAGAAGCTGCCTAGAATATGAAAGCACAGAAATAAAGTTGTTTGAATTTCTTTTATAATGGCTCCTCAATGCTGTAATCTAGATGCATAAAGAGGAAGAAAATGTTTATTTATCCAAACTGAAAGAGACTGCTAAAATAATGAGAAGTTGCTGGCAGGGTTGTTAATGATTCTTTTAATTTTATGTGAATAAATAAAAGTATAGGGACACAAATTATATTTTTTGAAACTAAAGAGAGCCAAGTGATGAAATGTAAATATGGAACGTGTGTATTAGCATCCCTCTAAAGCCGTATACACCGGTCGTGTGATGCGCGCTCAAGAACACGCTATTGTGTTCACACTGGACTGTTGCTACGTGAAACTAGCACATGTAGTTGGAAAAGGTTTGGGCCCGATCCCTGTATTTAGCCCTCCAAACAGACACTTTCACTTCATGACGTCACCCATACTCTCTGGCTAGCCAGCAGTAGCATGGAGCTTCCAGCGCTTGAATATACTTAACAACAACGGTTTTAGAACTTTAAAAAGTTCATGCTACAATAAAACGTCAGTACTTACATTTAAACGTGAACTTCTGTGCTTCAGAGCGCACCACCATGAAGAAAAGCGCTTCCTCTCCGCGGCTCAGTGTGACGTAGAACCCCCTCACGAGGGAGGGGTCTCTATCCCTCCACTAGTATTAATTAATTAAATTTTTGATACTTCCATGAATTAAAAGAAACCCTTACATCACTATGGTTCCCTGATTTGTCACAGTCCAACTGGTTTAATTTTCAGTGCGCGTTCAGTGGTTGCATGTTTTGTCCATAGAGCTCAAGAACTTGGAAGTGGTCGTTTCAACGTGTGTGGATGAGGCCGGTGTGACCATAGCAACAAAGTTATGCGTGCATTCATGTTTGCCGCTGGAGGTCAAGGTCAGGGCGCACTTCCCTTACGATTGATTTTCAACTGTGAGGAAGTTTTGCAGCTGCAGTACTAGACGGTATAAAAAACTGGCAGTGATCCTGGTATTTCTCCTCTTAGTTCAGTGCATCCAATGCCACAAAAGCTGTCTGGCATTTTCTTTTTTAATCAGGGCAATTTAAGCCTTTAAATCCAGCGTCTTTGAAAAAAAAAAATGTGTGTACCACATGAAACACTAAAGCAGTAAAAATCAAATAAAATTTTTTATAGTCCACTAGTTTGGTGCTGAATTTACAATTACATCTAAACAAACAGGAAACTATCGAATATTGTCACTACAACATCAGCAGAAGTAGGGATCTACTTTCTACAGTTACAAAAATGTTAGTACCGGTTATAATTAATGAAACGCTCTTTCATTATTAAGTACCACTTACAATGTTTTACAGTTCTCCAGAACATCCATCCATTTTCTTGACCGCTTCCTCCCTGTCGGGGTCGCGGGGTGCCGGAGCCTATCCCGGCTACTGATGGGCGAAGGCGGGGTACACCCTGGACAGGTCGCCAGTCCGTCGCAGGGCCTCAATCACACACACATTCACTCTCACATTCATACCTAGGGGCAATTTTAGAGTCACCAATTAACCTATGAAGCATGTTTTTGGACGGTGGGAGGAAGCCGGAGTCCCCGGTGAAAACCCACGCATGCACGGGGAGAACATGCAAACTCCACACAGAAGGGTCCCAGCCAGGATTTGAACCGGGGCCTTCTCGCTGTGAGGCAAGAGCGCTAACCACTTGCGCCACCGTGCAGCCCTTCTCCAGAACATGTTGTACAAAATGATTTTTTTTGCTCTAAGCTTAATTAATCTCCAAACTTATTGTTCTTACAGACCTTGAAGGTCAGGGTAAATGGTTTTGTACACTTTCTTGCTTTTGCCTCAACACAAGTTTGTTTTTAATCAGAATTGTAGCTCATTTTTATTCATTAGTTGATATTTTTAGCCATCCCAGTATCCTGTTGACACCAGTTACCTCTATGGTCTCCATGGAGTCTTTCGTCTGCTACACAATAATTCTGTAGGTCTTTTGAAGAACATCGATTACAGTCATATAACTGACCTTGACAGAGTGGAGAAAAAAAAATCAATATATTTTCTTGTCTTATTTCTCATTGCAGCCATCCCTAATGCCTCGTGGGTGATTTTACTGTTTGATAAAAGATTACTTAGCTCTATTATGTTGTTGACTGGAATGGATATCAACAAAAGTACTGACATTGCTTCTTTGACCTGCTTCTTGATGATTCAATGAGAGCTTAAACTGTTTTGGGCGCTGGAGATCCCAGCTCTACAGACACTTTAATAAACAAAAGGGTTAATGTCTCATGGGTGTGCACACTGATGCCACACAGTCTGATGACCATTGGTTAGACTAAATTCATATCATTAGCTGCTGCAAATGAACCTGATGGAGTTTTATTGTGAATGACATGATGTGTTTTTGGATTTTCCCAGTCAGGATTCTGTTCTTCAGGTTTTCAGGTGGACGGTTCTTTGCTGTATCATCTAGAATGAACAATGAAATACCAGTAAAACCTTTACAGAAATTTGGTGGTCCCAAACCCGAGTCACTTGGTACAGCAGGAAAAAAAAAACAAAAGAAAAACATCCAGTAGCTTTGACTATTTCATGGATTCTGTTCACCACATTTGTCTACTCGATGCGCATCAAGCCGTTCTCCTCAGTCACTGATCTTACAAACTTCCACTACCTTCTTAAAGCAGCTGCTCCAATCACCAGTTTTAATGCCCAAAATCAAACAACGATTATGAAAACAAACGTCTTTGAAAGGAGACAACTGAGGAAACGAAAGGAAAGTCTTCCACTTCACAGAAAAAGAACTCTGCGATTTACACATAAAACCTTTGACATATGGATTCCCACGTACCAAACCTACTTTGCATAATATACAGCAACTAATATTCTAAAGCTACACTTAGGCTGATAATAAAGCCGCATTCATTGTGGGTTTCACGTTTAATATTCTTTGTCAAAAATACAATTTTTATTACGATTGTGTCATTTTTATCGGCCTTATTGTTCCGTCACTCCTTAAAACTTGCTATCACTAACTCTATTATTCTTTAGCCGCGGTGTCACATTCTCTGGGCTCACCAGCGCCCTCTGCCTTGAAGCAGGCGTACTGTCTGCCTCACTTCATGTATTTCTGAAGTGCATTTTTAGCAGGTAAAAAGACAAAATGAGTCACAAACTGGCGCCAATGTAACCAGACAGATGGCGAGAAATAGAAAATGAAGTAATTGAAAATAAAGCGTCATTATGGTGATAGAGATTGAAACAGTACAGCTGCAGCTCCAGTCAGTGTGTGTGGCAGAGGAGAAACACATGGGTTGAAAATCCACACGCAATCATAAAATAGAGATATCAAAAAAATATTATTTGACTTTTATTTTTTATAATCAAAAAGTATATTTATCTTGTTTAAATGATGTATATCTTAAGCTAAATGTAGCTGTTGAGGCACAGCCTCCCCTGAGTGCACGTCACTGGGCACTAAGTTTAGACACTTTTTAAATAAAGATTTAATAAAATAAAGTTGCTGATTTCTGCAACAGGCTGGCGACCCGTCCCAAGTTTTTCACAATTTCGCTCAAGAGTTGCCAGGTTGGGGGGACCCTAAAAGGGGATGTAGCAGGTTAAGAAAATGGATGGAGAAACAATTTCTACAAAGTTTGCTTTATTGAATCTTGATAATTTGTAAAATATCTACAATGAATTTCACTTTTTCTTTTCTTTTTAAGCTAAATTTCATGTACACAAAACACAAAATCTTGAACATACTGTAACTATTCGACCATTAGCGCAAGCGGCTCACGCCGCTTTTCTCCTTCAAAATCTACTTGAATTATGTTGATGGTGTTAACAATTTCTAATTTCTAAATATACTTCATACTTTTTGATTTTTAATGGTTAACCCAAGGGTTAATTTAAAAAATATTTTTTTCAGAAACTGGGAGCTAAAAAAAAATTGCTGCTGTAAAACATGAAAAAGTCGTTCCAAATATTCACCTACGTAAAACTGAAAGTCAAATAATTAAAAATTAAACGGATTGTAGCAACAATAAAGCAAGAAAAACACAAAAACCCATAAAGATGTTTATTCTCCCAAACTAACCTGCAGCCATTGAAGAAAACATGGAGAACATGCTGGCTCTGTTTTGTTGGAAGATTTCCTTCAAAGTTTTGACTTTAATATTTGCTGAGTCTCTGTACAAATCAGCACCGAAAGCCTTAATCAATCCAAGTTTTATTAATGTAAATCAAAGTACTTGAAAATGAAATAACGGAACAGTTCCCAAATAGGAATTTGAATCTTTTGCAAATTGTTTTCTAAGTCTGTTCTCCTGTTTTAGCATTTTATTTTGATTTTAGAACAGAATAAAATGAGCCATACTAGTAAATGCTACATTCAGGTAATGATGTAAAGGTGAAAAAAGTAAGAGCAGTATACACTAAAACTCATTTTTTCCCGCTTCACGGCACATTAATGTCGGGGTTACATGTTCTATCTGCTGCACACGGAGTTATGGATGCTCTCGGATCCTTGTGGACTTCTGCTCAGCACAAATGCCACCCATCCATGTTCTGAGCCCATCAGGATTACTGAGGTTAGTCCGGTACACGGCGGGTCGAATGCAGAGCCACGCGTAAACAGCCACGCATACTTCCTCTTGAGAGCGATTTAAAAATCACGCATGTTCTTGTGGAAAGTCAAAGCACATGTGGAAAATTAACATGCCCAGCAGGGCTTGAAACTAGCATCTACTTTCATGGACCGCTGAGCAGCTTAATGCAAATTCTGATAAAAAAATAAAGTAACTTAATGGAGTTAACAGTTAAGAAAATAATCTAAAAAAAAAAAAAAAAAAAACTAATAAAGTATGAGCACATGCATGCAATGACCAGAATGCATCATTTTGAAATGATGTGACATATGCTTATATTGTATCATGATAATTACACAGTTATAATTTGCTCTATTTTCTTTCAGTCGGTGACAGATTAAAAAAATAAAGTTTTTCATCCCATTTTCCTGAACCTGGGAGCAAACAACACATCTGGGGTAGCAGCTTTCAGTCGGTATTACGCTGCCTGCAGAGGTTACCAGCAAAATTAGCCTAAATTTGCTCTCTGACTGGAATAATTTACCAAAGTTGTAAAACATGTGGGGCGTTTGTTTTCCTGTTACTGTTTGTTTATGCATGCTGGTAAAAAGTAGTTCACAAACACAAAGATCTCTTGCTGAGAATAGAAACTCTTCTGCATATGATTTTACCACTTTGGTTTTTTGTTACTTTGTTCCTTTGAAATACTGGAGTGAATAATAAATATATGTAGTCTGACTAATCAAGGCTGTTTTTTCTTTGTCTAATCTGAGAGATTTAATGAAGCTGTGCAGTTTCTTTATATTTGTATAGTGAGGAAGGAAAAGTGTTGTGTGTACTTTGGGACGATCTGTAATTTTGTCATTTATGACGTAGTATTTTGGCCACCAAAAAAAAAAAAAAAGAGAGAAACAGTAGTATTACAAGTTATTTTCCTGTAAATTTATGACTTTTAATCTCTTAAATGTATAACTTTAAATTTCATAAATCTGCAGCTTCTAATCTCATAAATTTAAAACTTTAAATCTAGTAAATTTACAAGTTCTTTCTTTTAAATTTACAACTTTAAATCTAGTAAATTTAGGAATTTTTTCTTCGTAAATTTACGACTTTAAATCTTGTAAATGTACGACTATAAATCTTGTAAATCTAGCTTCTGTTCTGAGTGTTCACAGTATTGGCGGTTCTAATGTCAGATGACACAAGCCGCAGGTGGATGAGCGAGACCCTTCAAAGCCCATATGGTTGTTTTGACAGATGTTTGTCAGGGTAAAAGGTATGTTTAATCCTGCAGGTGTTCCACTCAGGAGCCACAGTTTCCACCAGCATTTCTCTTTCAGCTCCAGTTTGTTTCTTCTGCCAGAAGAGAAGAGAACCACAGATATTTTAATATGATGAGGAGGGAGGCCAGAGTTTAGCTACCAAAATCACATTCCAGTTCAACCCTTAAGAGCTTTTAATATCCATTAGAGCTTGATGATTATTAATTAATTTAGAGGCTGCCTGCGGGCAAAATATACACATTATTCTAAAGATGAAAGTAGTAGGTAAAGGAAGAAGTCAGCTGGGCTTGGTTTATGTTTTATTAATTAAGACGTCTAGGAGAAGAAGTGAGACATCTTTAATAATAAACGATATAAACCAAGTCCAGTTGAGTTTTTAATTTACTTAACCCTTTACACAGAACTTTAGCATCATTGTTGACGTTCTTACGACTAATGCAACTCTTCAACTGTTTGTGCAATTATTCGAAAGCGGAGAAAAGTTGCCATGCATATAGTTATGCAACTTTTTATATGAGCAACATGCAAACTTCACAGGGAGCAAACTCAGCTTAGATTTGAACCATTAGCTCCTCATGATAAAACAAAAATGTTAACCACCGTGTCACCACCGTGCACCCCTGGACTTCAGATTAGCAGTACATTTTCTTATTTAGAGAAATTAAATCTTTTTATTCTTTTATTCAAGGTCTCTTAAACTAAAACTCATCAGCTTGCACAGCATGATAAAACAATCTCCACATTTCAGACTTCTTTTGTTATTTTTTTTTTTGTCTAAATAGACAGACCAACATATATTTCCACTGAGCACAGCAGTTGATTGAATTGATGAATTCAGCAACGGTGTCAATAAAAAGAGGAATTCTTTAGAAGATTCCAGCACTTCTCCTTTTAAGTGGGATGCAGGTTGACACAGTCGCAACAATTCACTGCAACCTAAATAAACACAACACAAGTGAAGGTGAGAGAGTGAGAGTTTTATTTATTTTAAAAATTACTTCCTTCTCCAATGAAGATAGACTGATTTGGAGTTGTTAATAGATTATTTGTGTGTTAAAATGCTTTATTTTTATATTGATAGAATATCTCCGGTTCTTAATAGTTTTATTGAGTAAAATGTTTTATTCCTGGAGGAACCAGCATAAGAATATGAGATAAGGAAAAAAATAGAGGGGACATATAATGCATTTTCCTCCCTCTATCCTATCTGCATTAATTATGTCTTCATCCCTCGTGGAAAATTCTCCAGGTAAAAGAAAAAAAGGCTAATAACATGAAAGGGAAGATGTAAGGAAAGACGATTTAAAAATGGAGGAAAAGGATAAGCAACAAAAGGAGAGCTGGGAGAGGTGAGGGGTGGGAAGGGTTAACAAGGTTCGGTTAAGAGGGGTGAAGGTGAAAAAGAGAAGAAAGAAGGGAGAATATGGTTTGAGGTGAAGCAAAATGAAACTCAAGTGTGGTGGTGGGGGTTGGGGGTGGATATTAAAATTATGGAGAGATGAAATCCAAGGGTTAAAGGTTAAAAAGAGCCTTGACAGTTTGTAAAGAGCAGGACACTTGAAGGGGGAACAGACAGTAAAATGACAGGTAAGGTTGAAGTGGAGAAGAGATGATCTGATGAAGCAATAGTGGAAGGAATAAAAGCAAACAAAAAGACAGGAAAAAAAACAGATGTAGAAAAGAGGAGTATTGGAGATGAAGTTATTGGTTTACAGCAGTCTACTGTGACAGCTCCAAGCCTTCCAAAACATAATTTGCTCTTTTCTTCATTTTTTTTGTTTGTTTACCAGGTCTTTCTCCCCAGCTAACAATCCTGTCTTTCAAGAAGAAGCAGTCATTTTGTTTTTCATTGTGATTTATGTACCTCCTTAAGTGTGTATTTATTTAAAGACCCACTGCAATAAAAATATATTTTTTGTAAAATTAACACTCTTGTAGTATTTTTATCTTAGAACCTTCTAGGGCTGCCACAATTCAGCTATTTAAATAGTCGACGACTAATTTAACAGTCGATTAGTCGTTACTTTATGTTATATGAAGTTGGAGTGTAGCAAAGTTGAAAATTATAATTGCATTATGCTAGCTTTTTGGCATTTATTAAGGTTTTTTAGGTTATTTTGGAGTTTAACTAATATTTCAGCTACATGCTAGCTGTTTTGGCTAATTCAGGCTTTTTTCTATTTTTAGGCTTTTTTGTAGCTTAGCTAATACTTCAGCTAATGCTAACTATTTTGGCTATTTTTTCTCTTTTTTTTCTTCCTGTTTTGGGGCTATTTTGAAGTTTAGCTAAGATTTCAGCTACATGCTAGAGATTTTGGCTAATTTAGGCTTTTTTCAGTTTTTTATGTTATTTTGGAGTTTAGCTAATATTTCACTAGCTGTTTACTAGCTGTTTTGGCTAACTTGGGCTTATTTGAGTTTTTTAGGCTAATTTGGCATTTCACTAATATTTTAGCTGGCTATGAGCTTCAGCCTTTTCAGCTTTTAGCTTCAGCAATTTTAGCTTTTAGCTTCAGTGTTTCTAGCTACCAATTTCAGCATCTTCAGCTATCAGCACTAGCATCGTCAGCAGTCACATTCAGCTTACAGCATTCACACTGGCATTATCACAGGGAATGCTCTACTACATATGTCTAGTTTTTAGTTAGTTTAGAGCTAATGATGGTTAAGATGTGTGCTTTACATCCAGTTTGCACATGACCCGATTAGTCGACTAATCCGAAAAAATAATCTGTGATTAGTCGACTATTAAAATAATCGTTGGTGGCAGCACTAGTACCTTGAAGATAGCTCCGTGTGTGCAAAGCTTGTTGCCATTTGCGCAATGAGGAAATCATATTGTATGATTTTTTAGTTAGTTAGTTCAGTTAGTTCAGTTAGTTTAGTTAGTTTAGTTAGTTGTGTTTGCGATTACACAGGTAAAACGTTTGCTGTTGTTTTTCACCATGTTTGCACACACTGCAGGAGGGATTCGGCCCCTCTTCCACACAGATCTTCTCTAGATCAGTCAGGTTTCAAGGCCGCTGCAAAAAAAGAGTTTTATTTTGGGTTGAGGTCTGGAGACTGACTAGGCCACTCCAGAAACTTGATATGCTTCTTATGGAGCCCCTCCTTGGTTCTCCTGGCTTAATGTTTCGAGTCATTGTCATATTGGAAGACCCAGTCACAACCCATCTTCATTGTTCTAAGGTGAAGAAGTTGTCCCCCAACATCTCATAATACCCCAGTCATCATCTCCTTAATACAGTACATTCTGTCCCATGTGCAGAAAAACACCCCCATATCACGATGCTACCACCTCCGTACCTCCCAGTAGGGATAGTGTTCTCTGGATGGTACTCATCGTTCTTCTTCCTTTAAACACGACTAGTAGAATCAAGACCACAATGTTCTAATCTGGTTTCATCTGATCACATGACTTTCTCCAATGACTCCTTTGGATCAACCAAATGGTCATCGGCAAACACCCCTGTTCTATCCTAGGCATGTTTACATAAAAAATAGGGTCAACTGGACCCCACAAGACAGCGCGCTGAACTTTTTTTCCAATAATTTTTTTATCTTCACTGGTGTCTGTGGCAGACTTAAAATCCTGTCCACCTTTATAATGGGAGGGATCACACATCAATGTAACGGTGGGGTCATCTGGACCCCATAAGAGAGCACGAGGATTAAGCAGGGGAACCTTCAGTGCCATGCATGATTTTAAACTGTGGCGTCTTCGTGTATTACCAACAGTAACAATGGAAATGGCAGCTACAGCTCCTTTTAGATTATTGACCAGGTCCTTCTGTCCAGTTCTGGGCTGAGTTCTCATCTTTCTTAGGATCACTAAGACCTCACAAGGTGAGATCTTGCTTGGAGTCCCAGTCTGAGGTAGATTGACAGTCATGTTTAGCTTCTTCCATCTTCTAACAATTGCTCCAACAGTGGATCTTTTATCACCAAGCTGCTTGGCAATTGCCCCATAGCCCTTTCAAGCCTGGTGAAGGTCTAACATTTTGTCTCTAGTGTCTTTGGACAGCTCTTTGGTCATCGCCATGCAAGTAGTTGGAGTCTTACTGATTGTATGGGGTGGAGAGGTGTCTTTGAAGATATTGACCTCAAACAGATGCTTCTATTTTAAGATAATGAGCGGAGGTGGAATACATAAAGGTGGACGCTCAAGTCTTTGAGGATAAGAATGGGAGGGACATAATTCTGTCTAGTTTATAGGAGCTAAATACTTATTTTCTGCACCATTATACAAATATATTCCTTGAGTATCATACAGTGTAATTTCCTAGATGTATTTTTTACAGTCTGTCTTTGACAGTTAGTGTGCCTGTGATGAACTTTACAGATCAACACATCTTTTTAAGGACAACTTGCAGAATCAATGAATGTCAAATACTTGTTGTCCCATTGTAAAGAAGGTTTCAAATTGGTTTAAAAAATATTAGCTAATGTTGAAGATGAATAGGATATACTATCACCACTGTTCTGTACCTGGATAGTCTCCAGCAAACAGAAAAGTCTCTGCCACTCAACGCTGCTTCTGGGTCAGGGATCTTGCTCGGTCACGAGTGAGGGGCGTAAAGACTTTC
Organism: Oryzias melastigma; assembly: GCF_002922805.2. Taxonomy (NCBI): domain Eukaryota; kingdom Metazoa; phylum Chordata; class Actinopteri; order Beloniformes; family Adrianichthyidae; genus Oryzias; species Oryzias melastigma. Next base: position 2,204,162 of record NC_050521.1, on the reverse strand, counting down.
TCCTCCTCCTTCCATTTCTGTAGCTCAGGCTTTCTTTAGGTTGTTTCCTTATATCTTTAAATAAATTGGTGGTTTTGCCACTGTATTTTTACGACCTTTTTCAAATTGTATCTCATTTTCGGCTTGAAAACATAACCACACGCTGCTCTTCTTTCTCGCTTGCTTACTTCTGCTCCATCTGAATGATGCAATCTCAATGCTGTCTGGTGCTGCCGAGTCACATGAGGTACAACAAAAAAAGCAGGAGGGAGGGTTGCTGTGATAAGAGGAGCACTTGCTTGGAAATGCAGACACGACATCCAGGTCGCCTCTTCCAGACACTATATGTACGGAAGTAATAAATCAACCAAAATATTGACATTTTTGGCCTGGTATTTAACTGCGCTGAACAGAAATATAGACACACTTGATTTTGCTTACATTTGTCATGAGATGAACTCAAGGATCTGAAACATTTTTTACAAACATAAAATAACAATTTCTCCTAAATATTGTTTACAAATTTGTTTGAATCTGTGATAGTGATCACTTGTATGGAGAGAAAAAAGACTCACTCCAATTGGGTGCATAATTGTTGATTTTTTTCATAAATAAGGATTTGTGCATGCATAATTTGGGATTGTGCATAACTTTGGATTTGTGCGTGCATATTCTTGATTTGTAACTCATAATATTCTTTGTGCATAAGTAAAAAAAAAAACTAGTAAATTAAAAAAAAAACAATTTACGCATGCACAAATCAAAATGATAACAGTTTGAAACAGACATGAAGAGTGTCACGATGGAATCCGTGTGTAACTTAGGCTTCGTACGTGCATAAGAGGTCATTTGTGTGTACTTTTAAAAGATTTTTGTGTGCAGTCAGTTTCAAGTTGTAATTTCATTTTGTCATGTGTAAGTTGTATTTTGTATTTTTTGTAATTTTTTTTTAACTTATGCACAAAGCATATATGAGTTACAAGTCAAGAATATGAGCGCAGAAATCAAAAGTTATGCACAAATCAAGAAGTAAGCATGTGTTAATCTAGTGTTATGCACAAATGCTAAATTATGCACGCACAAATCAAGAATAATAAATCCTTTATTATGCACAATCAAGAATTATGTTCTCCATACACTTGTTCTATGCTGAGATAATCCATCCCATCTCACAGGTGTAATTAGACAGCATGATTATAGCAGAGGTGTGCCTTAGACTGGACACAATAGAACAATGAAATGTGCAGTTTTGTTTTATTTGGTCGGTGATAGTAGAAAACTTGTCCATATCTGGTGTGTTCACAATTTGCCTCATGCAGTGCAACACATGTCCTTCACATAGAGTTGATCAGGTTGTCAAGTGGCCCATGGTGGTAGTGGTATTATAGTATGGACAAAGAACACAGGTTTATTGAATGCATAGAGATACCGTGATGAGATCCTGAAGCCTATTGTTCTGCCACACATCCAAGAACATTAACTAATGTTGCAGAATGATAATTCACAACCCCATGCTACAAGAATCTGCACACAACTATTGGAAGCTGAAAACATCTTAGTTTTTGCATGGTCAGTATGCACACGGGACATGTCACCCATTGAGTCTGTTCTAGTTCCTGCTAATATCCAGTGACCTATTGCAACCACTGAAGGAGAGTGGACCAACACTCTACAGGCCTTCCTCTGATGCCTTCCATCCATTCTTCTATCCATCTCTTTGCTCATTTGAGGCTGTGCAGCAATGAAGCAAAGATTGATAAGACTTCCCTCTTCCAGTCACTTCCTCCAGCGCCTCTTGAGCCATTCTCTTTCTCAGAGCCTCTTGCCCTACTTCTGAGTGAGCAGCCAGCCCATCCTGTAGACCTGGGATAAGCAACTCAATGGCTACAGTCCGGCATGTTTTCCAGCATACCCGGCTCTGGCGTGTTCTAGTTGCGGGACAAACCTGAAGCAGGCGATGAGTCATGAGTAGGCCTTGGATATCTGGAAATCATGCAGACACTGAAGCCCTTGAGACCTGGAGTTCCCTTTCCCTGCTGTAGAGATAAACTCATTTTGGCTATGTGAGCTCTTACTTTTTTATTTTCATGACCCAGAGCTCATGACCATAGGTGAGTTTGGAAACAGAGACTTTGGTTTTTTATGGCTCATTTGAATTTTCACCACAATGGACCTCATGACAGTGGATGCTGTACCAATCTAGCTGTCACTCCTATGACCTTCACCCACTCGTGAACAAGACCTCCACCTGGGGCAGGAACACTTAACCCACCCAGAGAGTGATGTCTTTAACTGGGGCTGTATTCAGACTGAGGACATTTGATCTGCTTTAACTGCACCAGAGTTTGTTTCCCCTGATGATCTGGAACAAAGTTTCAGTCTGAATACACACAAACAAGTCCTGGTCTGAACCGCTCTCAGACCCATCTTTCGAGGTGATCTCGGGTTTTTCCAATCGGAATGAACTTCGGTTCACTATGAGATTCCTCAGTCTGAATACGATCCACTCCAAGACTGAAATAACTGAACCAAAACGGCCACCGTAGCGGGTGGTCACAATATGCAAACAGTGTCGAAATAACACAACGGATGAGCCGCGGACAAATGTAAAGCAACAATTGTGTTAGCAAACAGGAAAATATAGTACATTTTACCTTTTAGAACGTTTGTTCTCGCACTGCTAAAAAACACTTCTTAAATGTTTTCTGTGTCTCGTTGCATGGCATGAGTGCGGGGAGTGACGTCATCCTAAAAGCTGTGATGTAGTTCTTTAACAGAATTATCCTAAAAACAATGCCAGAACACCACAACAATGAGACACAGCTACTCATTAAATTAAGTCAGGTTGATTCGGGCCCTTTAAACAACTTTTAATGTGTTATACATCGCTTCTCACTGCTTTCCTGACAATCTACATGTCATAAACACTTGCCGTCCTCTGTTGTACCCAAGTAGCAGTAAAAAGTGTTAACCCTGGCCTTCATGCAGACGCTCCATTGATCAGCAAAATAAAAAGTTTGAATAAGTGAAAAATCCTGGGAAACTGCAGCATCTCCATCTTTCTCTTTTAGTTCTGACCCATCCTCGTAACTGCTGGCCAATGACTGAAGGGATCTTTAGTCACGTGGCTTGTTTGGAAACAGGAAGTACAGGAATACAAACCAAATGCAGTCTTAAGGACTCGATCCAGAACAAATAAGTGGACTTGATCTGAACCAACAGACTTTCCCGGTCTGAATACACCCTGGAATTCCTGAGAGTAAAATAAAGTTGCTTTTTTCAATACTGTGATGTCTGTGTGGTTAAAAAGCAAAGTGATGGTTGTAAAGACTCAGTATAGTGCTGTGGGTGTGGCTGACTTTTTAACCCTTTAACTCTGGAGCTTCAGCTCCACTATTGAGACTCTTTATACCATTGCAACTCTTTGACTGTTCACACAATTAACCTTAAGGCCAACACATTCTGAAGCAGCTTTGTGTGAGATATGCAACACTTTAATAGTGCGTTATTACACACTCTGGTATAGAGCATATGTCTGTCACTGGGTACAGAGTCAGTATTAATGAGTGAAAGACTCATTTGTGAGGGGTGAGGGGATTGAACACTCTAGTTTGGATTTTTAATTATATTTCCTTAGCTCTTGTAAGGTTCTCTTTTCTTTTACACTCACATCATCTTTTTTTTGTCAGTTATCCACAGATTTCTTGATTTACATTCATTGTCCTCAGAATAAACAAGTGTCTGGTTTTCATACATGTTTTGTTGCTCTCTAATTTTGTTTTAAGTCTATTCATGTTTCCACCACAAAACCTGACACTAGCTGTTTGGGTTCCTTACAGGGCGGGGCCAAATGTATTTATTTTCCAAATAATTGGATTTAACAGTTATGTTTAAAATTATATTTCAACTAAACATTTATTTTAATGTTAAATTACATGACGTTTCTGCCTTTGTTACTTTAGTGGAGCGAATGAAAGATATAATGTTGGTTAACAATTGTATTCTTTTAAACGATTAAACCTGTAGATACCCTGTTCCTGCATTTCAGTGTTTTGCTGTGGCAAAATGGTGAATGATCTCTTTTATCAAAACAAAAGTTTAATTGACCTCTCAAATTGTGAGAGTGGAGAATATCCCAAATCCTGTGTGTGACAGGAAATCCTTGCATACCTTTGTTTCATGAGACAGCACTTAAAAATGTCAATGTTTAAAATTTGATGCGGTGGCCATGTTAAGATTTTTATTCCCAAATGCAGCGGGAAGACTCAGAGTGACGCCTCATGGATATTTAATGTCACCTTCAGTTTTTGTTTTCAGTCAGAGTGAACCATCCGTGTTGAAAAAAAATCCAGAGCTGTCACTTCCTAGCCTATTTTTTTTTTTCTTTTAAAGTGCTTTTAGCGAAAGCTTTCTGTAATCTATTTAAATGGTAAATTGTAGTACATTTAAGAGTTTATTTTGGAGCATTCTTTTTTGGTTCTAGACCCATTGGTTTCAGTAAAAAGGACTCTAAATGCATATCAAAAACATGCATAGCTCCATATAACCAGCTCTACAGGAATAGTCTGGCAACGGCCCCACCCTGCTTCTATCTGACTGTAAATGAAAGATAAGAAGCAACATCCATAAAGAAATAGACTGGAGGGTTCGGTATGGACGGACTTGACTGGCCTGCTCAGAGCCTCGACCTAAACCCAACAGAACACCAGAATTCATTTGGGGAAGTAGAGCAGAGACTGCACATTAGGCCTTTTTTAATCCAATCAGAGTCTGACCTCACAGATGTGCTGCTGTGAGCATTATCAAACGTTCCAGTAATACAACTCCTGAACCTGAAAAGCCTTTTCAAAAAAGTTCAGTTAGAAAAGGAGGGCGAAGGTCATATTAAACACTGTGGATTACTAATGGAATGTCACTTGAGTTAATGAGGTTGTAAAAGCACTTAATATTAGGCAGCCAGCAGCAAATTTCACGAGTAATAAACAAATAGCTAACGAGTGACTCTAAAACATAACTGAATGATGCTTTGAGCCAAGACTGAAGAGACCTCTATACACGTTGTTTTGACCCAAAAGAGTTGTTCTTTTCAGTAAGTAGATGCTCATTAGTGGTGTCCAGACAAGTCAGGAGCCAGAAGAACCAACATCAGCAAACCAGAAGTAAAGAAATGCTTCTCTGACCATCCTCTGTGTCCTGGGATTCTGTTCTTTGCAATTCTTTTTAGAATTTGAACAAATTAAATATTCCTGTACTGATTCGTAAATATGTTCTGACAAAGATGGAGCTCAGAGGTTTTGTTAATACGGGGAAAACTTCAGAACTTTGAGGATTTCAGTGCACTTATTTGCTTTTAGAAGTGAAATGTGAAATATCATATTTTCTTTTTTGATCTGTAAATTTGTTTGATGAAGAAGATTATCACATCAGTTGTAAACTAATGATAGATTTCATTTGTAAGGCAGCTTTTCGACATTTGAGCCACGAAATCTATAATTAAGACACATAAAGCACAGAGTGAACAAACAAGCTGAGACAGCAGCTGCAACAATCCACTTCAAAATAAAACACTTTCTATTAATATAATAAATGCCGGTTGACACATCTGTTTGCACTCTAGAAATGCGTGTGGGAGAATTTGCAGTTGAGATAAATGTATATTTATGTAAAGTTATCTGCTGGAGCTAATGAAGGCCCAACAGACAGAGGTAGTCACTGTCACCGATGCTACATCCGTGTTTATTTTTCTTCCAACTGAGAAATGTGACTTAACTTTAAGTCTTTTATAAATATACATTTTGTTAAGTAATCTACAGAATTATAGAATGCCTAATATAGGCAACCTGCGGCTCCAGATCCACATGTGGCTCTTTTATCTCTCCATAGTGGCTCCTTGGCCAAGCATGAAATAAGTCATGGAGACTTCTGATCCAGACATGTCGACCGTCAGAGTCAGCAGCTCCCTGATAATGGCTGACTAACCAAAACTACCTAAAGAAAACAAACAAACAAAGCCAGCAAACTAAGACTACCAAGATCCAACCCCCAAACTAAAATAACAAAACCCAGCAGTGTAAGACTGCTAAGGACAAAGAGGGGAAAAAGAAAAAAAAAGAAATAAAAGGAAAAATAAAATAGAAATTTTTAAAAGTAAGGATTACTTAATTAGCATTTATTAAATTTAGATTAGTTACATTCATAAATTGATGGCTGAGGTTCACATAGATAATAAACTATGTAGGTTTTTACATCCTGTTGACCTGAAGACGTCTTGTTTGATCAACTCTACCTCCAGAATGAACAGATTTTATATGTAAAGCAAAACTTTGGTAAAATATTTGATCTTTTATGAGTTAAAATCACATATGATCTTATGCTGCTCAACATTGGTTACTAGCTGTCTCAGCTGCACTAAGATGATCCTGTTTGGCAAAGAGCATCTTTTATTTTGAAAAGAAGTTAAAAAATAAATAAATAAATAAATAATAATTTTAAGAGATGCTAGGTTCTTTCTATATTTTTGATTTTATTTGTGCCAAAAAATAAACATAATTCATATGTTTTATTTTAAAAAAAGAAGGTCATGAATGGAAATCCACATTTTTCAAAGGCTAAAGTAAGACTATGCAGCTCCTTCTCGGTTTGGATCAGTAGAAAACGAGCCCAAATGGCTCTTTTACTGTTAAAGGTTGCCAACCCCTGGCCCAATAGATCAAAGAACAAAATTATAATTTGTTGTCGTTGGTAGATCACTTTTTAACTTAAATACTTGCTGCAGAAAATAAAAGCTTGATGTTATTTTGTCACCTCCATCAGCCCTCACAAGCTCCTTCACTAACTGTTCCTCATGGAGATGTTTTACAGAACCCACATCAAACTGAACCTGCACTGCAGAAACAGACAGTGGCTTTGTGGTAGAGTGTCCGCCCTAAGACTGGAAGGTCATGAGTTCAAATCCAGGCCACACCATACCAAAGACTCTAAAAATGAAACCCAGTGCCTCCCTGCTCGACACTCATCATTAACAGGTTGGATTGGGGAGTTTAATCACCAAATGGTTCACTGTGTCCTCAATCAGATCAAAGATCAGATTAGAATTGAACTGTGCACATGAGCCTAAAAAAACTTGATTCGATAGTAACGTATGTTTCCATGCGCCACACGGTTGATTGGAAAAAATTATTTTGACATGCGCAGAACTGTCTAAAATGCATGAAATAGTCATAGAAGAAAACATAGCGAGTTCCTTTGTAAACAAACAAAGATGCTGTATAGAGTAAGATGATACCCTCAACGTTTGCCCATCATTTTCTAAATCTGCGCAGTCATTGCTTTATTCTTGGTCGCTCGGTCCCAGAAGAAGGGCTAGAGTTAGCCTCAAATGAACTTAAAATCTGTGCATCTTGGCCAAACAGATAAAAAAAACAACATAGAAAATCTAAATGAGAGTGGGAGCATGTTTCAATGTGAAAGAAGAGATTTGAGAGCGGGAACAAAATGTGAACAATGTGTTGTTAAAATGTGCTCTGAAGTTTTAAAACTAAACTCTTAAATAAAGACAGTAATCTCACTTTAAAGTATCAGTCTGAGTTGGTAAATGTCATGGTAAAGCAGCTTAGGCCTTAAAGACAAAACTTTTTACATTTACAATTTTTTACATTAACCTTTTAACACCAGAGCTCCAGTATTTATGTTCTTTGATTTACTATAACTTTTCCAATGTTAACACAATCCACGTAATTCCTGTGGATCCTGGATCTACTGGTATTAAGGGTTAAAAACTGTTCTTAAAGCTATTTTTTTTTTCAGATTCTGGTTATTTCATTCTAATTTGTTTTGCACAAACTGCTAAACAATAATATATTCTTTAGATCAGAACCATATTGTTCCATTCCAGTTCTGAGAGCTTGATAGATAGCAGCTCTAAAGACCAGACATTTATGATGAACAAAGAGCGAAAATGTTTTAAGTGTTTGGTAAAAACTTCTTAAAATTTGAAATCATCAACCAATTAGATTTATAGTCTTATTTATCTGAATGAATAACATAATACACAAATACATATTGTTTGAGTGTTTTTGCGGATTAATAGTTAAAACATGAATCATTTTCATCTATAATTCAGGTGAGAACTTAACATTCTATGTCATTGTTTAAAACTTTACCCATTTTCCTGCATACTTTCTGGATAAACTTTAGCTGAATGTATTTTTTTACAGCAAAGAAAGAATTTTCAAACGGTTTATTCAGTGCAGTAATCTCATATTTAATTATATTTGCATGAATTTATAAAATAATCTACTTTGTCAATTTCTGTAAAAGAGCTCTTGAATGGTCAATCGTTTTTTTTTACCTCTTTGTTTTTAATTCCCTGCAGTATTTTTTGTATTTTGCCTCTTTGGATGTCCTTGTGGACAGTGAACAGTTATGCCATTTCGTGAGCTAAATTTCAAAAAGGCTACCGCAGAGAGAAAAGCCTCTTGTGTAACCAGATCAGAGCTTAACTCTCTGGCATCCAACCAGGACAGCTGCATCCGTTTGAAGGCTCACAGTCACAACTGTGAGACGACTCAGTGGACAGTCTTATGCATAGATATAGCAGCCTAACCTATAGGAGGAGGCAGAGCCAGGCGTTCATCAAGCATACCTAATTAGGTTCCCTTTTTTATGGTTTTCTTATTGTTTACCTCAATATGTCCTGTTTAATAATGTGTTTTTGCTTCATAAATTTCTAGTCTGAGAATTGTTTTTTAATAGTCTTTAAAAACTCTACATCTGTTTTCTATTGAATTTGTATCCAATATATTCCATTTTGGTTTTTAAAAATCCAGGTTTACATTCTCCATCCCACCACCCATTTTATATTTACACTAAAATGTGCAGCTGACAGTCAGTTATGTAGGTCTGCTACCAGAACCAATGGGAACAGAAACTTGATTTGAATGCCAGGACTCTTGGGGGCGCTAGTGAGATGGCTGCCGTATCTGGAGCTCCTCCTGGAGCATGATTATTTTCTCTTTTCCAAAAATATATTTGACAATATCTATGCCTCAAATGAGCACTAAAATGAGCAAAGTCAGATTATCTGCTCAACTTTGCTATTTCAAATCAAAAATGGCCAACAAGCTGAATTCCATGACTCTTGAATATGTAGAACCGTCTCATACAGACACCTATGGGATGAATTTAGCCCTTAGGGGCCTAAACAGGAACATCCTTTCAATTTCAGCTCATTCTTAGAGCGGTTGAACCACAAAGCTTCAAGATTGTCTCAACACAATTTGAAGGCTGGGGTCAACCCAATGCAAACACCTGTTACTTTTAGCTCAGAGTATTTAAAGGCCATTGTTAGAAACATGTAAACTGTTATTTGGGGCAGGTGTATCAGCTAGAACCAGGTTTGGTCTTTTCGGTAAGTTGTGAAAAGAGGCTTGCCGTGTTTTGTGTCAGGCTTCTGTATGTTGGAGCACTGTTAACAAAGGAGTCTGTGTGGGCTGCTGGTGATTCATGTTTGTGACTCTTCCTGAATGACTTTTATTAAGTTTAATCAAACAATCATCACTAATTCTGTTTTATCTATTCATGACTCTGTTCAATATTCTTACCAGTTAGCTGCACTGAGACAGAGCGGTTGACCTCTGATTGGACAGTTGCAGGTTTGGCTGCTACTGTCTTGCCGAAGTGTCTGATAGTGTCCTTGGGCAAGACACTAGACCCATATTTCTCTTGGTGGTCTGTTAACTCAATAATAGAAGCCCTGCCATCAATGGGACTTGTGACTGTAAAGAGCTTTGGGCCTTATTGAAGGTAGAGAAGCACTAAATAAGGAGACACCATTAACCATTTCTCTCTCCTTCAGGTTGTTAATTTCTCTCAGGTCAGCCAAATGGTTTGGTTTCTCTATTTTCCATGATTGTCCAGATCTGATGTAGTGAATAGATTTTGCTCCAAAGCATCTGTCAGTCTTTCCGTCTGTCTATTTCAACCACATCATCCATAAAGCTTTGCATTCACCTTTTGGCCAAACACTAAAAAAAATAAAATAAATAAATAAAAAAATAAAAAAAACAAGTTAGCTGAAACAGCTGGCATGTAGCTGAAAAATATACTTCGAAATATCTTAAAAAACTGAGAAAAGCCTAAAATAACCAAAACAGCTAGCTTGCAAATATTAGTCTAAATCCAGAACAGCCTAAAAAAAACTTGGAAAAAGCCTAAATTAGCCAAAACAGCTAGCATTTAGCTGAAATATTAGCTAAACTCCAGAACTGCCTAAAAAAAACTTAGTAAATGCTAAAACAGTCCAAAAAGCTAACAGCATGCCAATTTTTAAAAATTTAAACCCATAAATTTTTACCAGAATTATGAATAATAAAAAGGCAGGAATATCATTTCAGAATACATCATTTTAAACCTTAAATAACAATAATAAAGTAACACTAATAACAATAAAATAAAATGATGTGGAGGGCCGGATCCGGACTTTGACATGTACTGTACAGCTTTCCTTTTCCGCTGACAGTTATGCGTCTGTCACGCAGCACACCAGTTACATCACCACTTTGTAATGCTGCCTTTACTTTGTAATTATATCCACTTCACAACTTCCCTTCAAGTTGATCCCAAATAGTCAAATACCTCCACCTGCTTAATGTCTTTCCATCTCTATGACCAAACTTTCATTTTTACCAATATCTGTGAAGTACTAAGTTTTAAAAGTCTTCTCACTAAACAGCTTAACCACCCCCCTCCTCCCTACCAGAAAGCACAGACTATTTGAACAGTTACTTTTTTCAAATGTTTCATGTCTCAAGTCCTTATTATAGCCTCTACTCTGAGGTCTTTATTACTCTGGGGTTGAAGCAGAAGCACATATTTACAATAAATTAATTGTATACCCTTCATCTTGCTAAATCTGTCCTGACGGAAGTGAGAAACTGGGTGACCTAGAGATGTTTTGCCTCAGCTTTTATGGCATTGTAGTAGGAACTCCTCTTCCATGTGTGTTGGAAATGTGTCTTCTGTGGAGCTTTGGGTGGACTGTTGCCTTGAGCTTCTTATTTACTCTAAATTTAGTTCACTTTATTATGTACTTTTCATATTTAAACAAAGCTCATGCTTTGTGACAGTTCCTGCTTCTCACAGTACCCTTGACTGTGAAATGACATGCAGCACAAGTGATGAAGCTCCTCACTGACCTCACTTAGACAACCGCTGGTGCTGCCAACTGTACCACCCCCTGCAGCCGGATTGGCTCATTACAGTCTGAAGACCTCTGATATTAGAGGCACAGAATGTCTTTTCTGACCTAATATGCCATATTAGGACATTTCAGAGGTCCTAGGGACAAATCAGCTGCGGCAGTTAGACTCTGTGCGTCTCTATGCATTGTTATGGATGGACAATTAACGTTATAATGTCCTGTTTAGGGAACAGTTCATATTTACTGTGTACATTACATGAAATTAAGGAGATAAACAGCAGCCTTACACATCTATCTATTTTTAATCTATTCTCAATGGGGTAACCATGACCTCGTTCTACCTAACCATCTTCTTCAGCTTATTTGGAGGATCAAACGTGTGTTTAAGGTCGTCCATGTCATAAAGGGCAGTCCAACTTTTAGTGAATAAAAAAAACCTCCTTAGTGGCTGTTGGACATCCACTATGGCATTTAAATTCAAGCGCAGGCTGCATGGTTTTAATGCAACTCCCATCAGTGGATCCATTTCTGCTCCCTGGACTGCAGCACTTTTGAGACAAACGCCACAGGAGACAGGCTGCAGACTGAATCCTTGTTGAAAAGGCCTGATCTAAAACGAATTTATGCATTTTGGTTGTTGTTTTAGTTTTTAATCACTCTTGTGGGTAAAGGGGGGAGGTGCCTTTTTTAATCAACTGTTTTGCTTCTGTTAACCTTTTGCACATCGGGGGCCAGGTGGGTTGACTGAACCCAGCAGGGTTCAAATGTTGGTTTGTCCCGCTCTATACTTGTTTTTAGAACATGGTGGAGGAAAGTCCTGAACAATATGGCTGTGCTGTTTTAAGCTTTTTTTAAATAGATAATGTCAGAAGTTATCTGTCCACTGAATGTCTCTCCCTGTGACTCAAACTCAGATATATTATTTATACATTTCTCTATCTAAAAGATGAAAACAGATCAGATATGGAAAAAAAAGCTACAATGTAAATATGTTTGACTCTTCTGTAATTATTGCTATTTGTCAAATGTTTTCCTCACATGGCATTAATCCAAAAGAAGAAGAATATTTGGCTTTAAGATTAAAAAGGATTTTAATTGCTACTTGAGTCAAACAGTAGTAAAAAATAATGCAGGAATCTACAACAAATATCACAGGTGTTACAGTATATTTCAGGGATTATTTAGGGCAGGGGTCTCAAA